>NW_027077637.1:0-167000 GCF_963924675.1 Phocoena phocoena | reverse complement strand
GCAGCATGGAATGTAAGGCTGTTTAGAACTGCGGACCTTGAGGCCGGTGGAGAGCCGTACAGACGAGAGCTCTCAAGCGAACAGGGAAGCGCTTCGCCATCATCGTGGCACGTGCATGGAGCTTATTCTAACGAATGCATTTACTTCCTGTGGCTCAAACACAACAGAGGAGTTGGAAGGCATACAGTGCCCTTTGACCGTTGTTACAACGAACGTGAGTGCACGGTGTCGCGTGAAATGAATCCCTTACACTGCTGAAGCATTCCGTTAACGCATGTTTCTTCGCTCCTATAGCACTCCGAGGTGTTCCTAACGGGGGAAATCTGGACTTATAATTGAGGCCGGGGAGGGGGGGGGCTCACAATTCTTTTGGCGGCGAGCTCCAGAGTGTTCCTGCTGAAGCTCCCAGCCGGGAACTGAGAGCAGCAGGCCTCACACGAGTACACTCAGACTGCTTCCGTCACGAGTAAACTCTTATGTGAGGACTTCAGACAGCAAAGAGAAGGTGGGCGCGAGGACTGTGCTTCAGGCAGCTTATGACCCGCAGCTTATGACCCGCAACGGTCTCGTCGACCACGGAGGGGAATAAGGTTTGCCCAGGGTCGCCCAGTTTCAAACCTGAGCTCACGTAGTTATCCTCAGTGGTTCCTGATTGCCTCAAGGAAACACACGGGAGGAACAGGGCCCTTCCACGGAGGCACTTTTGGGCACAGGGACCTCTGAAGTCGATCTACAGGATAAGTATGCCAGTGCACTAGGTAGGCCTCAGTGACCAAGGCTCTCTGGCTCATGCTTAGCTGTCTTAAGTTTGCAAAACGTACTGTTCCTCAGGCTGGGCCCACAGCCTACCTTTCGCTTCTGTGGGAGTGCTGTCCGGAATCTCCTCCTGGAGCCAGTCTTCAGCACGGTGCCTATTGACACTGCAGTTCTCTTTCAGTCAAGGAGTCCGTTCGACAGTCAAAAAGAGTCTGCCCAGCGCTTCTTTCGTGAGGCTCTTGGACGACTGGGGCACTCAACCTAGTCAACCCAGAGAGCAGTACGTTGCCCTGGCTATGACTGTGAAGACCTTTCTCCAGGGGCCTGTTTAGGTTACGTTTCCTCAGGAGCCAGGATCCGCCGTTCCGGCACGGAGAGAAGTCATCATGCGAAATTGTTGAACGAGCTCCTATCCTGTGTGCCCCCAGGAGCCTCGAAGAGTTAAGGCACTCCGTGGTGCAGTATGGCCTCATGCAAACCACTGCACGCCCAACTCCTCCGACGTGAAACACTGGAACTTACCTTGAGGCCTGAGGTCCCCTTTCGTTTGGCCAGAGCTGAACATCTGGTGCCGTGGGAGGAGGTCCTAGAAAGGTATTGCCAGCAGAGTTTTCGCTTTGGAGAACACGCAGCCTTGGCCCACAACGACATTCCTGCCGTGAAGAGACGTTGGGCCGCTAGTGCTGTTCAGGCAGCTTCGAAGCCAAGCGCAAGGCGCCTCCAAACGGGGAGAAAGCGTACTCTCCCATCCGCGTCCCACTTTCAAGCTGAATGACGCAGCATGTTTCTCGGAAGGTTCTGCCGAGCTATCTAGTGCAAGTGACATAGTGCCTGCCTCTGCTGAGAAAGATTTTGACGTGGGGGTCCCTGGACATGCGAAAGAGCGTTCCCCAGGCCGTTCAAAGTTTACGCTTTGGTGATTCTGGATGGTCCCGAAGATCCAGAATTGTCCCTCGGAAAACTGTCCTTTTTTTCTTTCTCCGGCTGGAAGTAAACATCTGGGAACCGACTGCCGTACGCAGCCGTCCTGGGGGAGCCCCCTGGCTTCATTTGTGACGCACATTGGTGTTTCACAAAAGAGCCCAAATTCCTCCTTGGGGGCACACCAGCACGGAATGTAAGGCGGTTTAGAACTGCGTACGTTGAGGCCGTTGGAAGGCCGTTACAAACGAGAGCTTTCAAGCGAACAGGGCAGCGCTTCACCATTATCGTTGCACGTGCATGGAGCTTAACCAAACGAATGCCTTTACTTCCTGTGGCTCAAACACAACAGAGGAGTTGGAAGGCGTACAGTGCCCTTTGACAATTGTTGCAACCAACGTGAGTGAGTGCACTGTGTCTCGTGAAATAAATCCCTTACCCTGTTGAAGCATTCCCTTAACGCATGCTTCTTCGCTCCTATGGCACTCCGAGGTGTTCCTAACGGGGGAAATCTGGACTTTTACTTGAGACCCGGGGGGGACTCACATTTCTTTTGTCGGCGAGCTCTAGAGTGCTCCTGCTGAAGCTCCCAGCCGGGAACTGAGAGCAGCAGGCCTCACACGAGTACACTCAGACTGCTTCCGTCACGAGTAAACTCAGACTTCTCATGTGAGGCCTTCAGAGAGCAAAGAGAAGGTGGGCGCGAGGACTGTGCTTCAGGCAGCTTATGACCCGCAACGGTCTCGTCGACCACGGAGGGGAATAAGGTTTGCCCAGGGTCGCCCAGTTTCAAACCTGAGCTCACGTAGTTATCCTCAGTGGTTCCTGATTGCCTCAAGGAAACACACGGGAGGAACAGGGCTTTTCCGTGGAGGCACTTTCAGGCACGGGGACCTCTGCATGGGATCTACTGGGTTAAGTATGCCAGTACCTTAAGTAGGCCTCAGTGACCAAGGTTCTCTGGCTCACGCCTAGCTGGGTTAAGTGTGCAAAACGTACTGTTCCTCAAGCTGGGCCCACAGCCTATCTTTCGCTTCTGTGAGAGTGCTGTCCCGAATCTCCTCCTGGAGCCAGTCGTCAGCACGGTGTCTATTGGCACCGCAGTTCTCTTTCACTCAAGGGGGCCGTTCGACTGGCAGGGAGGGTCTGCCCGGCGGCTGCTTTTGCGAGGCTCTTTGACGACTGGAGCACTCAACGTAGGCAACCCAGAGAGCAGTACGTTGCCCTGGCTATGAATGTGAAGAGCTTTCTCCAGGGGCCCGTTTAAGGCTACGTTTCCTCAGAAGCCAGGATCCGCCGTTCCGGCACGGAGAGAAGTCATCATGCGAAAGAGGTGAACGATCTCCTATCCTGTGTGCCCCCAGGAGCATCGAAGAATTAAGGCCCTCTGAGGTGCAGTATGGCCTCATGGAAACCACTGTACACCCCACTCCCCCGATGTGAAGTAGTGGAACTTACCTTCAGGCCTGAGGTCCCCTTTCGTTTGGCCAGTGCTGAACATGTGGTGCGGTGAGAAAAGTTTCTAGAAAAGTATTGCCAGCACAATTTTCGCTTTAGAGAACACGCAGCCTTGGCCCACAACGACAATCCTGCCGTGAAGAGACGTCGGGCCGCTATTGCTCTTCAGGTAGCTTAGAAGCCAAGCGCAAGGCACCTCCAAACGGGGAGAAAGTGTACTCTCCCATCCGCGTCCCACTTTCAAGCTGAATGACGCAGCACGTTTCTCTGAAGCTTCTGCGGAGGTATCTAGTACAACTGAGAGAGTGCCTGCCTCTGCTGAGAAAGGGTTCGAAGTGGGGATCGCTGGACATGCGAAAGAGTGTTCCCCAGGCCGTGCAAAGTTTAGGCTATGGTGATTCTGGATGGTCCCAAAGGTCCAGAATTGTCCCTGGGAAAGCTATCCTTTTTCTCTTTCTCCCGCTGGATGTAAACATCTGGGAACCGACTGCGTACGCAGACGTCCTGGGGGAGCTCCCTGGTTACATTTGTGACGCACATTGGTGTTTCACAGAGGAGCCCAAATTCCTCCTTGCGGACACAGCAGCATGGAATGTAAGGCTGTTTAGAACTGCGGACCTTGAGGCCGTTGGAGAGCCGTACAGACGAGAGCTCTCAAGCTCTCAACAGGGAAGCGCTTCGCCATCATCGTGGCACGTGCATGGAGCTTATTCTAACGAATGCATTTACTTCCTGTGGCTCAAACACAACAGAGGAGTTGGAAGGCATACAGTGCCCTTTGACCGTTGTTACAACGAACGTGAGTGCACGGTGTCGCGTGAAATGAATCCCTTACACTGCTGAAGCATTCCGTTAACGCATGTTTCTTCGCTCCTATGGCACTCCGAGGTGTTCCTAACGGGGGAAATCTGGACTTATAATTGAGGCCGGGGAGGGGGGGGGCTCACAATTCTTTTGGCGGCGAGCTCCAGAGTGTTCCTGCTGAAGCTCCCAGCCGGGAACTGAGAGCAGCAGGCCTCACACGAGTACACTCAGACTGCTTCCGTCACGAGTAAACTCTTATGTGAGGCCTTCAGACAGCAAAGAGAAGGTGGGCGCGAGGACTGTGCTTCAGGCAGCTTATGACCCGCAGCTTATGACCCGCAACGGTCTCGTCGACCACGGAGGGGAATAAGGTTTGCCCAGGGTCGCCCAGTTTCAAACCTGAGCTCACGTAGTTATCCTCAGTGGTTCCTGATTGCCTCAAGGAAACACACGGGAGGAACAGGGCCCTTCCACGGAGGCACTTTTGGGCACTGGGACCTCTGAAGTCGATCTACAGGATAAGTATGCCAGTGCACTAGGTAGGCCTCAGTGACCAAGGCTCTCTGGCTCATGCTTAGCTGTCTTAAGTTTGCAAAACGTACTGTTCCTCAGGCTGGGCCCACAGCCTACCTTTCGCTTCTGTGGGAGTGCTGTCCGGAATCTCCTCCTGGAGCCAGTCTTCAGCACGGTGCCTATTGACACTGCAGTTCTCTTTCAGTCAAGGAGTCCGTTCGACAGTCAAAAAGAGTCTGCCCAGCGCTTCTTTCGTGAGGCTCTTGGACGACTGGGGCACTCAACCTAGTCAACCCAGAGAGCAGTACGTTGCCCTGGCTATGACTGTGAAGAGCTTTCTCCAGGGGCCTGTTTAGGTTACGTTTCCTCAGGAGCCAGGATCCGCCGTTCCGGCACGGAGAGAAGTCATCATGCGAAATTGTTGAACGAGCTCCTATCCTGTGTGCCCCCAGGAGCCTCGAAGAGTTAAGGCACTCTGTGGTGCAGTATGGCCTCATGCAAACCACTGCACGCCCAACTCCTCCAACGTGAAACACTGGAACTTACCTTGAGGCCTGAGGTCCCCTTTCGTTTGGCCAGAGCTGAACATCTGGTGCCGTGGGAGGAGGTCCTAGAAAGGTATTGCCAGCAGAGTTTTCGCTTTGGAGAACACGCAGCCTTGGCCCACAACGACATTCCTGCCGTGAAGAGACGTCGGGCCGCTAGTGCTCTTCAGGCAGCTTCGAAGCCAAGCGCAAGGCGCCTCCAAACGGGTAGAAAGCGTACTCTCCCATCCGCGTCCCACTTTCAAGCTGAATGACGCAGCATGTTTCTCGGAAGGTTCTGCCGAGCTATCTAGTGCAAGTGACATAGTGCCTGCCTCTGCTGAGAAAGACTTTGACGTGGGGGTCCCTGGACATGCGAAAGAGCGTTCCCCAGGCCGTTCAAAGTTTACGCTTTGGTGATTCTGGATGGTCCCGAAGATCCAGAATTGTCCCTCGGAAAACTGTCCTTTTTTTCTTTCTCCGGCTGGAAGTAAACATCTGGGAACCGACTGCCGTACGCAGCCGTCCTGGGGGAGCCCCCTGGCTTCATTTGTGACGCACATTGGTGTTTCACAAAAGAGCCCAAATTCCTCCTTGGGGGCACACCAGCACGGAATGTAAGGCGGTTTAGAACTGCGTACGTTGAGGCCGTTGAAAGGCCGTTACAAACGAGAGCTTTCAAGCGAACAGGGCAGCGCTTCACCATTATCATTGCACGTGCATGGAGCTTAACCAAACGAATGCCTTTACTTCCTGTGGCTCAAACACAACAGAGGAGTTGGAAGGCGTACAGTGCCCTTTGACAATTGTTGCAACCAACGTGAGTGAGTGCACTGTGTCTCGTGAAATAAATCCCTTACCCTGTTGAAGCATTCCCTTAACGCATGCTTCTTCGCTCCTATGGCACTCCGAGGTGTTCCTAACGGGGGAAATCTGGACTTTTACTTGAGACCCGGGGGGGACTCACATTTCTTTTGTCGGCGAGCTCTAGAGTGCTCCTGCTGAAGCTCCCAGCCGGGAACTGAGAGCAGCAGGCCTCACACGAGTACACTCAGACTGCTTCCGTCACGAGTAAACTCAGACTTCTCATGTGAGGCCTTCAGAGAGCAAAGAGAAGGTGGGCGCGAGGACTGTGCTTCAGGCAGCTTATGACCCACAACGGTCTCGTCGACCACGGAGGGGAATAAGGTTTGCCCAGGGTCGCACAGTTTCAAACCTGAGCTCACGTAGTTATCCTCAGTGGTTCCTGATTGCCTCAAGGAAACACACGGGAGGAACAGGGCTTTTCCGTGGAGGCACTTTCGGGCACGGGGACCTCTGCATGGGATCTACTGGGTTAAGTATGCCAGTACCTTAAGTAGGCCTCAGTGACCAAGGTTCTCTGGCTCACGCCTAGCTGGGTTAAGTGTGCAAAACGTACTGTTCCTCAAGCTGGGCCCACAGCCTATCTTTCGCTTCTGTGAGAGTGCTGTCCCGAATCTCCTCCTGGAGCCAGTCGTCAGCACGGTGTCTATTGGCACCGCAGTTCTCTTTCACTCAAGGGGGCCGTTCGACTGGCAGGGAGGGTCTGCCCGGCGGCTGCTTTTGCGAGGCTCTTTGACGACTGGAGCACTCAACGTAGGCAACCCAGAGAGCAGTACGTTGCCCTGGCTATGAATGTGAAGAGCTTTCTCCAGGGGCCCGTTTAAGGCTACGTTTCCTCAGAAGCCAGGATCCGCCGTTCCGGCACGGAGAGAAGTCATCATGCGAAAGAGGTGAACGATTTCCTATCCTGTGTGCCCCCAGGAGCATCGAAGAATTAAGGCCCTCTGAGGTGCAGTATGGCCTCATGGAAACCACTGTACACCCCACTCCCCCGATGTGAAGTAGTGGAACTTACCTTCAGGCCTGAGGTCCCCTTTCGTTTGGCCAGTGCTGAACATGTGGTGCAGTGAGAAAAGTTTCTAGAAAAGTATTGCCAGCACAATTTTCGCTTTAGAGAACACGCAGCCTTGGCCCACAACGACAATCCTGCCGTGAAGAGACGTCGGGCCGCTATTGCTCTTCAGGTAGCTTAGAAGCCAAGCGCAAGGCACCTCCAAACGGGGAGAAAGTGTACTCTCCCATCCGCGTCCCACTTTCAAGCTGAATGACGCAGCACGTTTCTCTGAAGCTTCTGCGGAGGTATCTAGTACAACTGAGAGAGTGCCTGCCTCTGCTGAGAAAGGGTTCGAAGTGGGGATCGCTGGACATGCGAAAGAGTGTTCCCCAGGCCGTGCAAAGTTTAGGCTATGGTGATTCTGGATGGTCCCAAAGGTCCAGAATTGTCCCTGGGAAAGCTGTCCTTTTTCTCTTTCTCCCGCTGGATGTAAACATCTGGGAACCGACTGCGTACGCAGACGTCCTGGGGGAGCTCCCTGGTTACATTTGTGACGCACATTGGTGTTTCACAGAGGAGCCCAAATTCCTCCTTGCGGACACAGCAGCATGGAATGTAAGGCTGTTTAGAACTGCGGACCTTGAGGCCGTTGGAGAGCCGTACAGACGAGAGCTCTCAAGCTCTCAACAGGGAAGCGCTTCGCCATCATCGTGGCACGTGCATGGAGCTTATTCTAACGAATGCATTTACTTCCTGTGGCTCAAACACAACAGAGGAGTTGGAAGGCATACAGTGCCCTTTGACCTTGTAACAACGAACGTGAGTGCACGGTGTCGCGTGAAATGAATCCCTTACACTGCTGAAGCATTCCGTTAACGCATGTTTCTTCGCTCCTATGGCACTCCGAGGTGTTCCTAACGGGGGAAATCTGGACTTATAATTGAGGCCGGGGGGGGTGGGGGGCTCACAATTCTTTTGGCGGCGAGCTCCAGAGTGTTCCTGCTGAAGCTCCCAGCCGGGAACTGAGAGCAGCAGGCCTCACACGAGTACACTCAGACTGCTTCCGTCACGAGTAAACTCTTATGTGAGGCCTTCAGACAGCAAAGAGAAGGTGGGCGCGAGGACTGTGCTTCAGGCAGCTTATGACCCGCAGCTTATGACCCGCAACGGTCTCGTCGACCACGGAGGGGAATAAGGTTTGCCCAGGGTCGCCCAGTTTCAAACCTGAGCTCACGTAGTTATCCTCAGTGGTTCCTGATTGCCTCAAGGAAACACACGGGAGGAACAGGGCCCTTCCACGGAGGCACTTTTGGGCACAGGGACCTCTGCAGTCGATCTACAGGATAAGTATGCCAGTGCATTAGGTAGGCCTCAGTGACCAAGGCTCTCTGGCTCATGCTTAGCTGTCTTAAGTTTGCAAAACGTACTGTTCCTCAGGCTGGGCCCACAGCCTACCTTTCGCTTCTGTGGGAGTGCTGTCCGGAATCTCCTCCTGGAGCCAGTCTTCAGCATGGTGCCTATTGACACTGCAGTTCTCTTTCAGTCAAGGAGTCCGTTCGACAGTCAAAAAGAGTCTGCCCAGCGCTT
The DNA here is from genome assembly GCF_963924675.1 of Phocoena phocoena. Lineage (NCBI taxonomy): Eukaryota > Metazoa > Chordata > Mammalia > Artiodactyla > Phocoenidae > Phocoena > Phocoena phocoena. The sequence goes on along the minus strand of NW_027077637.1, from coordinate 158,579 downwards.
CTTTCGTGAGGCTCTTGGACGACTGGGGCACTCAACCTAGTCAACCCAGAGAGCAGTACGTTGCCCTGGCTATGAATGTGAAGAGCTTTCTCCAGGGGCCTGTTTAGGTTACGTTTCCTCAGGAGCCAGGATCCGCCGTTCCGGCACGGAGAGAAGTCATCATGCGAAATTGTTGAACGAGCTCCTATCCTGTGTGCCCCCAGGAGCCTCGAAGAGTTAAGGCACTCCGTGGTGCAGTATGGCCTCATGCAAACCACTGCACGCCCAACTCCTCCGACGTGAAACACTGGAACTTACCTTGAGGCCTGAGGTCCCCTTTCGTTTGGCCAGAGCTGAACATCTGGTGCCGTGGGAGGAGGTCCTAGAAAGGTATTGCCAGCAGAGTTTTCGCTTTGGAGAACACGCAGCCTTGGCCCACAACGACATTCCTGCCGTGAAGAGACGTCGGGCCGCTAGTGCTGTTCAGGCAGCTTCGAAGCCAAGCGCAAGGCGCCTCCAAACGGGGAGAAAGCGTACTCTCCCATCCGCGTCCCACTTTCAAGCTGAATGACGCAGCATGTTTCTCGGAAGGTTCTGCCGAGCTATCTAGTGCAAGTGACATAGTGCCTGCCTCTGCTGAGAAAGATTTTGACGTGGGGGTCCCTGGACATGCGAAAGAGCGTTCCCCAGGCCGTTCAAAGTTTACGCTTTGGTGATTCTGGATGGTCCCGAAGATCCAGAATTGTCCCTCGGAAAACTGTCCTTTTTTTCTTTCTCCGGCTGGAAGTAAACATCTGGGAACCGACTGCCGTACGCAGCCGTCCTGGGGGAGCCCCCTGGCTTCATTTGTGACGCACATTGGTGTTTCACAAAAGAGCCCAAATTCCTCCTTGGGGGCACACCAGCACGGAATGTAAGGCGGTTTAGAACTGCGTACGTTGAGGCCGTTGGAAGGCCGTTACAAACGAGAGCTTTCAAGCGAACAGGGCAGCGCTTCACCATTATCGTTGCACGTGCATGGAGCTTAACCAAACGAATGCCTTTACTTCCTGTGGCTCAAACACAACAGAGGAGTTGGAAGGCGTACAGTGCCCTTTGACAATTGTTGCAACCAACGTGAGTGAGTGCACTGTGTCTCGTGAAATAAATCCCTTACCCTGTTGAAGCATTCCCTTAACGCATGCTTCTTCGCTCCTATGGCACTCCGAGGTGTTCCTAACGGGGGAAATCTGGACTTTTACTTGAGACCCGGGGGGGGACTCACATTTCTTTTGTCGGCGAGCTCTAGAGTGCTCCTGCTGAAGCTCCCAGCCGGGAACTGAGAGCAGCAGGCCTCACACGAGTACACTCAGACTGCTTCCGTCACGAGTAAACTCAGACTTCTCATGTGAGGCCTTCAGAGAGCAAAGAGAAGGTGGGCGCAAGGACTGTGCTTCAGGCAGCTTATGACCCGCAACGGTCTCGTCGACCACGGAGGGGAATAAGGTTTGCCCAGGGTCGCCCAGTTTCAAACCTGAGCTCACGTAGTTATCCTCAGTGGTTCCTGATTGCCTCAAGGAAACACACGGGAGGAACAGGACTTTTCCGTGGAGGCACTTTCGGGCACGGGGACCTCTGCATGGGATCTACTGGGTTAAGTATGCCAGTACCTTAAGTAGGCCTCAGTGACCAAGGTTCTCTGGCTCACGCCTAGCTGGGTTAAGTGTGCAAAACGTACTGTTCCTCAAGCTGGGCCCACAGCCTATCTTTCGCTTCTGTGAGAGTGCTGTCCCGAATCTCCTCCTGGAGCCAGTCGTCAGCACGGTGTCTATTGGCACCGCAGTTCTCTTTCACTCAAGGGGGCCGTTCGACTGGCAGGGAGGGTCTGCCCGGCGCTGCTTTTGCGAGGCTCTTTGACGACTGGAGCACTCAACGTAGGCAACCCAGAGAGCAGTACGTTGCCCTGGCTATGAATGTGAAGAGCTTTCTCCAGGGGCCCGTTTAAGGCTACGTTTCCTCAGAAGCCAGGATCCGCCGTTCCGGCACGGAGAGAAGTCATCATGCGAAAGAGGTGAACGATCTCCTATCCTGTGTGCCCCCAGGAGCATCGAAGAATTAAGGCCCTCTGAGGTGCAGTATGGCCTCATGGAAACCACTGTACACCCCACTCCCCCGATGTGAAGTAGTGGAACTTACCTTCAGGCCTGAGGTCCCCTTTCGTTTGGCCAGTGCTGAACATGTGGTGCAGTGAGAAAAGTTTCTAGAAAAGTATTGCCAGCACAATTTTCGCTTTAGAGAACACGCAGCCTTGGCCCACAACGACAATCCTGCCGTGAAGAGACGTCGGGCCGCTATTGCTCTTCAGGTAGCTTAGAAGCCAAGCGCAAGGCACCTCCAAACGGGGAGAAAGCGTACTCTCCCATCCGCGTCCCACTTTCAAGCTGAATGACGCAGCACGTTTCTCTGAAGCTTCTGCGGAGGTATCTAGTACAACTGAGAGAGTGCCTGCCTCTGCTGAGAAAGGGTTCGAAGTGGGGATCGCTGGACATGCGAAAGAGTGTTCCCCAGGCCGTGCAAAGTTTAGGCTATGGTGATTCTGGATGGTCCCAAAGGTCCAGAATTGTCCCTGGGAAAGCTGTCTTTTTTCTCTTTCTCCCGCTGGATGTAAACATCTGGGAACCGACTGCGTACGCAGACGTCCTGGGGGAGCTCCCTGGTTACATTTGTGACGCACATTGGTGTTTCACAGAGGAGCCCAAATTCCTCCTTGCGGACACAGCAGCATGGAATGTAAGGCTGTTTAGAACTGCGGACCTTGAGGCCGTTGGAGAGCCGTACAGATGAGAGCTCTCAAGCTCTCAACAGGGAAGCGCTTCGCCATCATCGTGGCACGTGCATGGAGCTTATTCTAACGAATGCATTTACTTCCTGTGGCTCAAACACAACAGAGGAGTTGGAAGGCATACAGTGCCCTTTGACCGTTGTTACAACGAACGTGAGTGCACGGTGTCGCGTGAAATGAATCCCTTACACTGCTGAAGCATTCCGTTAACGCATGTTTCTTCGCTCCTATGGCACTCCGAGGTGTTCCTAACGGGGGAAATCTGGACTTATAATTGAGGCCGGGGGTGGTGGGGGGCTCACAATTCTTTTGTCGGCGAGCTCCAGAGTGCTCCTGCTGAAGCTCCCAGCCGGGAACTGAGAGCAGCAGGCCTCACACGAGTACACTCAGACTGCTTCCGTCACGAGTAAACTCAGACTTCTTATGTGAGGCCTTCAGACAGCAAAGAGAAGGTGGGCGCGAGGACTGTGCTTCAGGCAGCTTATGACCCGCAACGGTCTCGTCGACCACGGAGGGGAATAAGGTTTGCCCAGGGTCGCCCAGTTTCAAACCTGAGCTCACGTAGTTATCCTCAGTGGTTCCTGATTGCCTCAAGGAAACACACGGGAGGAACAGGGCTTTTCCGTGGAGGCACTTTCGGGCACGGGGACCTCTGCATGGGATCTACTGGGTTAAGTATGCCAGTACCTTAAGTAGGCCTCAGTGACCAAGGTTCTCTGGCTCACGCCTAGCTGGGTTAAGTGTGCAAAACGTACTGTTCCTCAAGCTGGGCCCACAGCCTATCTTTCGCTTCTGTGAGAGTGCTGTCCCGAATCTCCTCCTGGAGCCAGTCGTCAGCACGGTGTCTATTGGCACCGCAGTTCTCTTTCACTCAAGGGGGCCGTTCGACTGGCAGGGAGGGTCTGCCCGGCGCTGCTTTTGCGAGGCTCTTTGACGACTGGAGCACTCAACGTAGGCAACCCAGAGAGCAGTACGTTGCCCTGGCTATGAATGTGAAGAGCTTTCTCCAGGGGCCCGTTTAAGGCTACGTTTCCTCAGAAGCCAGGATCCGCCGTTCCGGCACGGAGAGAAGTCATCATGCGAAAGAGGTGAACGATCTCCTATCCTGTGTGCCCCCAGGAGCATCGAAGAATTAAGGCCCTCTGAGGTGCAGTATGGCCTCATGGAAACCACTGTACACCCCACTCCCCCGATGTGAAGTAGTGGAACTTACCTTCAGGCCTGAGGTCCCCTTTCGTTTGGCCAGTGCTGAACATGTGGTGCAGTGAGAAAAGGTTCTAGAAAAGTATTGCCAGCACAATTTTCGCTTTAGAGAACACGCAGCCTTGGCCCACAACGACAATCCTGCCGTGAAGAGACGTCGGGCCGCTATTGCTCTTCAGGTAGCTTAGAAGCCAAGCGCAAGGCACCTCCAAACGGGGAGAAAGTGTACTCTCCCATCCGCGTCCCACTTTCAAGCTGAATGACGCAGCACGTTTCTCTGAAGCTTCTGCGGAGGTATCTAGTACAACTGAGACAGTGCCTGCCTCTGCTGAGAAAGGGTTCGAAGTGGGGATCGCTGGACATGCGAAAGAGTGTTCCCCAGGCCGTGCAAAGTTTAGGCTATGGTGATTCTGGATGGTCCCAAAGGTCCAGAATTGTCCCTGGGAAAGCTGTCCTTTTTCTCTTTCTCCCGCTGGATGTAAACATCTGGGAACCGACTGCGTACGCAGACGTCCTGGGGGAGCTCCCTGGTTACATTTGTGACGCACATTGGTGTTTCACAGAGGAGCCCAAATTCCTCCTTGCGGACACAGCAGCATGGAATGTAAGGCTGTTTAGAACTGCGGACCTTGAGGCCGTTGGAGAGCCGTACAGACGAGAGCTCTCAAGCTCTCAACAGGGAAGCGCTTCGCCATCATCGTGGCACGTGCATGGAGCTTATTCTAACGAATGCATTTACTTCCTGTGGCTCAAACACAACAGAGGAGTTGGAAGGCATACAGTGCCCTTTGACCGTTGTTACAACGAACGTGAGTGCACGGTGTCGCGTGAAATGAATCCCTTACACTGCTGAAGCATTCCGTTAACGCATGTTTCTTCGCTCCTATGGCACTCCGAGGTGTTCCTAACGGGGGAAATCTGGACTTATAATTGAGGCCGGGGAGGGGGGGGCTCACAATTCTTTTGGCGGCGAGCTCCAGAGTGTTCCTGCTGAGGCTCCCAGCCGGGAACTGAGAGCAGCAGGCCTCACACGAGTACACTCAGACTGCTTCCGTCACGAGTAAACTCTTATGTGAGGCCTTCAGACAGCAAAGAGAAGGTGGGCGCGAGGACTGTGCTTCAGGCAGCTTATGACCCGCAGCTTATGACCCGCAACGGTCTCGTCGACCACGGAGGGGAATAAGGTTTGCCCAGGGTCGCCCAGTTTCAAACCTGAGCTCACGTAGTTATCCTCAGTGGTTCCTGATTGCCTCAAGGAAACACACGGGAGGAACAGGGCCCTTCCACGGAGGCACTTTTGGGCACAGGGACCTCTGCAGTCGATCTACAGGATAAGTATGCCAGTGCATTAGGTAGGCCTCAGTGACCAAGGCTCTCTGGCTCATGCTTAGCTGTCTTAAGTTTGCAAAACGTACTGTTCCTCAGGCTGGGCCCACAGCCTACCTTTCGCTTCTGTGGGAGTGCTGTCCGGAATCTCCTCCTGGAGCCAGTCTTCAGCACGGTGCCTATTGACACTGCAGTTCTCTTTCAGTCAAGGAGTCCGTTCGACAGTCAAAAAGAGTCTGCCCAGCGCTTCTTTCGTGAGGCTCTTGGACGACTGGGGCACTCAACCTAGTCAACCCAGAGAGCAGTACGTTGCCCTGGCTATGAATGTGAAGAGCTTTCTCCAGGGGCCTGTTTAGGTTACGTTTCCTCAGGAGCCAGGATCCGCCGTTCCGGCACGGAGAGAAGTCATCATGCGAAATTGTTGAACGAGCTCCTATCCTGTGTGCCCCCAGGAGCCTCGAAGAGTTAAGGCACTCCGTGGTGCAGTATGGCCTCATGCAAACCACTGCACGCCCAACTCCTCCGACGTGAAACACTGGAACTTACCTTGAGGCCTGAGGTCCCCTTTCGTTTGGCCAGAGCTGAACATCTGGTGCCGTGGGAGGAGGTCCTAGAAAGGTATTGCCAGCAGAGTTTTCGCTTTGGAGAACACGCAGCCTTGGCCCACAACGACATTCCTGCCGTGAAGAGACGTCGGGCCGCTAGTGCTGTTCAGGCAGCTTCGAAGCCAAGCGCAAGGCGCCTCCAAACGGGGAGAAAGCGTACTCTCCCATCCGCGTCCCACTTTCAAGCTGAATGACGCAGCATGTTTCTCGGAAGGTTCTGCCGAGCTATCTAGTGCAAGTGACATAGTGCCTGCCTCTGCTGAGAAAGATTTTGACGTGGGGGTCCCTGGACATGCGAAAGAGCGTTCCCCAGGCCGTTCAAAGTTTACGCTTTGGTGATTCTGGATGGTCCCGAAGATCCAGAATTGTCCCTCGGAAAACTGTCCTTTTTTTCTTTCTCCGGCTGGAAGTAAACATCTGGGAACCGACTGCCGTACGCAGCCGTCCTGGGGGAGCCCCCTGGCTTCATTTGTGACGCACATTGGTGTTTCACAAAAGAGCCCAAATTCCTCCTTGGGGGCACACCAGCACGGAATGTAAGGCGGTTTAGAACTGCGTACGTTGAGGCCGTTGGAAGGCCGTTACAAACGAGAGCTTTCAAGCGAACAGGGCAGCGCTTCACCATTATCGTTGCACGTGCATGGAGCTTAACCAAACGAATGCCTTTACTTCCTGTGGCTCAAACACAACAGAGGAGTTGGAAGGCGTACAGTGCCCTTTGACAATTGTTGCAACCAACGTGAGTGAGTGCACTGTGTCTCGTGAAATAAATCCCTTACCCTGTTGAAGCATTCCCTTAACGCATGCTTCTTCGCTCCTATGGCACTCCGAGGTGTTCCTAACGGGGGAAATCTGGACTTTTACTTGAGACCCGGGGGGGACTCACATTTCTTTTGTCGGCGAGCTCTAGAGTGCTCCTGCTGAAGCTCCCAGCCGGGAACTGAGAGCAGCAGGCCTCACACGAGTACACTCAGACTGCTTCCGTCACGAGTAAACTCAGACTTCTCATGTGAGGCCTTCAGAGAGCAAAGAGAAGGTGGGCGCGAGGACTGTGCTTCAGGCAGCTTATGACCCGCAACGGTCTCGTCGACCACGGAGGGGAATAAGGTTTGCCCAGGGTCGCCCAGTTTCAAACCTGAGCTCACGTAGTTATCCTCAGTGGTTCCTGATTGCCTCAAGGAAACCCACGGGAGGAACAGGGCTTTTCCGTGGAGGCACTTTCGGGCACGGGGACCTCTGCATGGGATCTACTGGGTTAAGTATGCCAGTACCTTAAGTAGGCCTCAGTGACCAAGGTTCTCTGGCTCACGCCTAGCTGGGTTAAGTGTGCAAAACGTACTGTTCCTCAAGCTGGGCCCACAGCCTATCTTTCGCTTCTGTGAGAGTGCTGTCCCGAATCTCCTCCTGGAGCCAGTCGTCAGCACGGTGTCTATTGGCACCGCAGTTCTCTTTCACTCAAGGGGGCCGTTCGACTGGCAGGGAGGGTCTGCCCGGCGCTGCTTTTGCGAGGCTCTTTGACGACTGGAGCACTCAACGTAGGCAACCCAGAGAGCAGTACGTTGCCCTGGCTATGAATGTGAAGAGCTTTCTCCAGGGGCCCGTTTAAGGCTACGTTTCCTCAGAAGCCAGGATCCGCCGTTCCGGCACGGAGAGAAGTCATCATGCGAAAGAGGTGAACGATCTCCTATCCTGTGTGTCCCCAGGAGCATCGAAGAATTAAGGCCCTCTGAGGTGCAGTATGTCCTCATGGAAACCACTGTACACCCCACTCCCCCGATGTGAAGTAGTGGAACTTACCTTCAGGCCTGAGGTCCCCTTTCGTTTGGCCAGTGCTGAACATGTGGTGCAGTGAGAAAAGTTTCTAGAAAAGTATTGCCAGCACAATTTTCGCTTTAGAGAACACGCAGCCTTGGCCCACAACGACAATCCTGCCGTGAAGAGACGTCGGGCCGCTATTGCTCTTCAGGTAGCTTAGAAGCCAAGCGCAAGGCACCTCCAAACGGGGAGAAAGCGTACTCTCCCATCCGCGTCCCACTTTCAAGCTGAATGACGCAGCACGTTTCTCTGAAGCTTCTGCGGAGGTATCTAGTACAACTGAGAGAGTGCCTGCCTCTGCTGAGAAAGGGTTCGAAGTGGGGATCGCTGGACATGCGAAAGAGTGTTCCCCAGGCCGTGCAAAGTTTAGGCTATGGTGATTCTGGATGGTCCCAAAGGTCCAGAATTGTCCCTGGGAAAGCTGTCCTTTTTCTCTTTCTCCCGCTGGATGTAAACATCTGGGAACCGACTGCGTACGCAGACGTCCTGGGGGAGCTCCCTGGTTACATTTGTGACGCACATTGGTGTTTCACAGAGGAGCCCAAATTCCTCCTTGCGGACACAGCAGCATGGAATGTAAGGCTGTTTAGAACTGCGGACCTTGAGGCCGTTGGAGAGCCGTACAGACGAGAGCTCTCAAGCTCTCAACAGGGAAGCGCTTCGCCATCATCGTGGCACGTGCATGGAGCTTATTCTAACGAATGCATTTACTTCCTGTGGCTCAAACACAACAGAGGAGTTGGAAGGCATACAGTGCCCTTTGACCGTTGTTACAACGAACGTGAGTGCACGGTGTCGCGTGAAATGAATCCCTTACACTGCTGAAGCATTCCGTTAACGCATGTTTCTTCGCTCCTATGGCACTCCGAGGTGTTCCTAACGGGGGAAATCTGGACTTATAATTGAGGCCGGGGGTGGTGGGGGGCTCACAATTCTTTTGTCGGCGAGCTCCAGAGTGCTCCTGCTGAAGCTCCCAGCCGGGAACTGAGAGCAGCAGGCCTCACACGAGTACACTCAGACTGCTTCCGTCACGAGTAAACTCAGACTTCTTATGTGAGGCCTTCAGACAGCAAAGAGAAGGTGGGCGCGAGGACTGTGCTTCAGGCAGCTTATGACCCGCAACGGTCTCGTCGACCACGGAGGGGAATAAGGTTTGCCCAGGGTCGCCCAGTTTCAAACCTGAGCTCACGTAGTTATCCTCAGTGGTTCCTGATTGCCTCAAGGAAACACACGGGAGGAACAGGGCTTTTCCGTGGAGGCACTTTCGGGCACGGGGACCTCTGCATGGGATCTACTGGGTTAAGTATGCCAGTACCTTAAGTAGGCCTCAGTGACCAAGGTTCTCTGGCTCACGCCTAGCTGGGTTAAGTGTGCAAAACGTACTGTTCCTCAAGCTGGGCCCACAGCCTATCTTTCGCTTCTGTGAGAGTGCTGTCCCCAATCTCCTCCTGGAGCCAGTCGTCAGCACGGTGTCTATTGGCACCGCAGTTCTCTTTCACTCAAGGGGGCCGTTCGACTGGCAGGGAGGGTCTGCCCGGCGCTGCTTTTGCGAGGCTCTTTGACGACTGGAGCACTCAACGTAGGCAACCCAGAGAGCAGTACGTTGCCCTGGCTATGAATGTGAAGAGCTTTCTCCAGGGGCCCGTTTAAGGCTACGTTTCCTCAGAAGCCAGGATCCGCCGTTCCGGCACGGAGAGAAGTCATCATGCGAAAGAGGTGAACGATCTCCTATCCTGTGTGCCCCCAGGAGCATCGAAGAATTAAGGCCCTCTGAGGTGCAGTATGGCCTCATGGAAACCACTGTACACCCCACTCCCCCGATGTGAAGTAGTGGAACTTACCTTCAGGCCTGAGGTCCCCTTTCGTTTGGCCAGTGCTGAACATGTGGTGCAGTGAGAAAAGTTTCTAGAAAAGTATTGCCAGCACAATTTTCGCTTTAGAGAACACGCAGCCTTGGCCCACAACGACAATCCTGCCGTGAAGAGACGTCGGGCCGCTATTGCTCTTCAGGTAGCTTAGAAGCCAAGCGCAAGGCACCTCCAAACGGGGAGAAAGTGTACTCTCCCATCCGCGTCCCACTTTCAAGCTGAATGACGCAGCACGTTTCTCTGAAGCTTCTGCGGAGGTATCTAGTACAACTGAGAGAGTGCCTGCCTCTGCTGAGAAAGGGTTCGAAGTGGGGATCGCTGGACATGCGAAAGAGTGTTCCCCAGGCCGTTCAAAGTTTAGGCTATGGTGATTCTGGATGGTCCCAAAGGTCCAGAATTGTCCCTGGGAAAGCTGTCCTTTTTCTCTTTCTCCCGCTGGATGTAAACATCTGGGAACCGACTGCGTACGCAGACGTCCTGGGGGAGCTCCCTGGTTACATTTGTGACGCACATTGGTGTTTCACAGAGGAGCCCAAATTCCTCCTTGCGGACACAGCAGCATGGAATGTAAGGCTGTTTAGAACTGCGGACCTTGAGGCCGTTGGAGAGCCGTACAGACGAGAGCTCTCAAGCTCTCAACAGGGAAGCGCTTCGCCATCATCGTGGCACGTGCATGGAGCTTATTCTAACGAATGCATTTACTTCCTGTGGCTCAAACACAACAGAGGAGTTGGAAGGCATACAGTGCCCTTTGACCGTTGTTACAACGAACGTGAGTGCACGGTGTCGCGTGAAATGAATCCCTTACACTGCTGAAGCATTCCGTTAACGCATGTTTCTTCGCTCCTATGGCACTCCGAGGTGTTCCTAACGGGGGAAATCTGGACTTATAATTGAGGCCGGGGAGGGGGGGGGGCTCACAATTCTTTTGGCGGCGAGCTCCAGAGTGTTCCTGCTGAAGCTCCCAGCCGGGAACTGAGAGCAGCAGGCCTCACACGAGTACACTCAGACTGCTTCCGTCACGAGTAAACTCTTATGTGAGGCCTTCAGACAGCAAAGAGAAGGTGGGCGCGAGGACTGTGCTTCAGGCAGCTTATGACCCGCAGCTTATGACCCGCAACGGTCTCGTCGACCACGGAGGGGAATAAGGTTTGCCCAGGGTCGCCCAGTTTCAAACCTGAGCTCACGTAGTTATCCTCAGTGGTTCCTGATTGCCTCAAGGAAACACACGGGAGGAACAGGGCCCTTCCACGGAGGCACTTTTGGGCACAGGGACCTCTGCAGTCGATCTACAGGATAAGTATGCCAGTGCATTAGGTAGGCCTCAGTGACCAAGGCTCTCTGGCTCATGCTTAGCTGTCTTAAGTTTGCAAAACGTACTGTTCCTCAGGCTGGGCCCACAGCCTACCTTTCGCTTCTGTGGGAGTGCTGTCCGGAATCTCCTCCTGGAGCCAGTCTTCAGCACGGTGCCTATTGACACTGCAGTTCTCTTTCAGTCAAGGAGTCCGTTCGACAGTCAAAAAGAGTCTGCCCAGCGCTTCTTTCGTGAGGCTCTTGGACGACTGGGGCACTCAACCTAGTCAACCCAGAGAGCAGTACGTTGCCCTGGCTATGAATGTGAAGAGCTTTCTCCAGGGGCCTGTTTAGGTTACGTTTCCTCAGGAGCCAGGATCCGCCGTTCCGGCACGGAGAGAAGTCATCATGCGAAATTGTTGAACGAGCTCCTATCCTGTGTGCCCCCAGGAGCCTCGAAGAGTTAAGGCACTCCGTGGTGCAGTATGGCCTCATGCAAACCACTGCACGCCCAACTCCTCCAACGTGAAACACTGGAACTTACCTTGAGGCCTGAGGTCCCCTTTCGTTTGGCCAGAGCTGAACATCTGGTGCCGTGGGAGGAGGTCCTAGAAAGGTATTGCCAGCAGAGTTTTCGCTTTGGAGAACACGCAGCCTTGGCCCACAACGACATTCCTGCCGTGAAGAGACGTCGGGCCGCTAGTGCTGTTCAGGCAGCTTCGAAGCCAAGCGCAAGGCGCCTCCAAACGGGGAGAAAGCGTACTCTCCCATCCGCGTCCCACTTTCAAGCTGAATGACGCAGCATGTTTCTCGGAAGGTTCTGCCGAGCTATCTAGTGCAAGTGACATAGTGCCTGCCTCTGCTGAGAAAGATTTTGACGTGGGGGTCCCTGGACATGCGAAAGAGCGTTCCCCAGGCCGTTCAAAGTTTACGCTTTGGTGATTCTGGATGGTCCCGAAGATCCAGAATTGTCCCTCGGAAAACTGTCCTTTTTTTCTTTCTCCGGCTGGAAGTAAACATCTGGGAACCGACTGCCGTACGCAGCCGTCCTGGGGGAGCCCCCTGGCTTCATTTGTGACGCACATTGGTGTTTCACAAAAGAGCCCAAATTCCTCCTTGGGGGCACACCAGCACGGAATGTAAGGCGGTTTAGAACTGCGTACGTTGAGGCCGTTGGAAGGCCGTTACAAACGAGAGCTTTCAAGCGAACAGGGCAGCGCTTCACCATTATCGTTGCACGTGCATGGAGCTTAACCAAACGAATGCCTTTACTTCCTGTGGCTCAAACACAACAGAGGAGTTGGAAGGCGTACAGTGCCCTTTGACAATTGTTGCAACCAACGTGAGTGAGTGCACTGTGTCTCGTGAAATAAATCCCTTACCCTGTTGAAGCATTCCCTTAACGCATGCTTCTTCGCTCCTATGGCACTCCGAGGTGTTCCTAACGGGGGAAATCTGGACTTTTACTTGAGACCCGGGGGGGGACTCACATTTCTTTTGTCGGCGAGCTCTAGAGTGCTCCTGCTGAAGCTCCCAGCCGGGAACTGAGAGCAGCAGGCCTCACACGAGTACACTCAGACTGCTTCCGTCACGAGTAAACTCAGACTTCTCATGTGAGGCCTTCAGAGAGCAAAGAGAAGGTGGGCGCGAGGACTGTGCTTCAGGCAGCTTATGACCCGCAACGGTCTCGTCGACCACGGAGGGGAATAAGGTTTGCCCAGGGTCGCCCAGTTTCAAACCTGAGCTCACGTAGTTATCCTCAGTGGTTCCTGATTGCCTCAAGGAAACACACGGGAGGAACAGGGCTTTTCCGTGGAGGCACTTTCGGGCACGGGGACCTCTGCATGGGATCTACTGGGTTAAGTATGCCAGTACCTTAAGTAGGCCTCAGTGACCAAGGTTCTCTGGCTCACGCCTAGCTGGGTTAAGTGTGCAAAACGTACTGTTCCTCAAGCTGGGCCCACAGCCTATCTTTCGCTTCTGTGAGAGTGCTGTCCCGAATCTCCTCCTGGAGCCAGTCGTCAGCACGGTGTCTATTGGCACCGCAGTTCTCTTTCACTCAAGGGGGCCGTTCGACTGGCAGGGAGGGTCTGCCCGGCGCTGCTTTTGCGAGGCTCTTTGACGACTGGAGCACTCAACGTAGGCAACCCAGAGAGCAGTACGTTGCCCTGGCTATGAATGTGAAGAGCTTTCTCCAGGGGCCCGTTTAAGGCTACGTTTCCTCAGAAGCCAGGATCCGCCGTTCCGGCACGGAGAGAAGTCATCATGCGAAAGAGGTGAACGATCTCCTATCCTGTGTGCCCCCAGGAGCATCGAAGAATTAAGGCCCTCTGAGGTGCAGTATGGCCTCATGGAAACCACTGTACACCCCACTCCCCCGATGTGAAGTAGTGGAACTTACCTTCAGGCCTGAGGTCCCCTTTCGTTTGGCCAGTGCTGAACATGTGGTGCAGTGAGAAAAGTTTCTAGAAAAGTATTGCCAGCACAATTTTCGCTTTAGAGAACACGCAGCCTTGGCCCACAACGACAATCCTGCCGTGAAGAGACGTCGGGCCGCTATTGCTCTTCAGGTAGCTTAGAAGCCAAGCGCAAGGCACCTCCAAACGGGGAGAAAGCGTACTCTCCCATCCGCGTCCCACTTTCAAGCTGAATGACGCAGCACGTTTCTCTGAAGCTTCTGCGGAGGTATCTAGTACAACTGAGAGAGTGCCTGCCTCTGCTGAGAAAGGGTTCGAAGTGGGGATCGCTGGACATGCGAAAGAGTGTTCCCCAGGCCGTGCAAAGTTTAGGCTATGGTGATTCTGGATGGTCCCAAAGGTCCAGAATTGTCCCTGGGAAAGCTGTCCTTTTTCTCTTTCTCCCGCTGGATGTAAACATCTGGGAACCGACTGCGTACGCAGACGTCCTGGGGGAGCTCCCTGGTTACATTTGTGACGCACATTGGTGTTTCACAGAGGAGCCCAAATTCCTCCTTGCGGACACAGCAGCATGGAATGTAAGGCTGTTTAGAACTGCGGACCTTGAGGCCGTTGGAGAGCCGTACAGACGAGAGCTCTCAAGCTCTCAACAGGGAAGCGCTTCGCCATCATCGTGGCACGTGCATGGAGCTTATTCTAACGAATGCATTTACTTCCTGTGGCTCAAACACAACAGAGGAGTTGGAAGGCATACAGTGCCCTTTGACCGTTGTTACAACGAACGTGAGTGCACGGTGTCGCGTGAAATGAATCCCTTACACTGCTGAAGCATTCCGTTAACGCATGTTTCTTCGCTCCTATGGCACTCCGAGGTGTTCCTAACGGGGGAAATCTGGACTTATAATTGAGGCCGGGGGGGGTGGGGGGCTCACAATTCTTTTGTCGGCGAGCTCCAGAGTGCTCCTGCTGAAGCTCCCAGCCGGGAACTGAGAGCAGCAGGCCTCACACGAGTACACTCAGACTGCTTCCGTCACGAGTAAACTCAGACTTCTTATGTGAGGCCTTCAGACAGCAAAGAGAAGGTGGGCGCGAGGACTGTGCTTCAGGCAGCTTATGACCCGCAACGGTCTCGTCGACCACGGAGGGGAATAAGGTTTGCCCAGGGTCGCCCAGTTTCAAACCTGAGCTCACGTAGTTATCCTCAGTGGTTCCTGATTGCCTCAAGGAAACACACGGGAGGAACAGGGCCCTTCCACGGAGGCACTTTTGGGCACAGGGACCTCTGCAGTCGATCTACAGGATAAGTATGCCAGTGCATTAGGTAGGCCTCAGTGACCAAGGCTCTCTGGCTCATGCTTAGCTGTCTTAAGTTTGCAAAACGTACTGTTCCTCAGGCTGGGCCCACAGCCTACCTTTCGCTTCTGTGGGAGTGCTGTCCGGAATCTCCTCCTGGAGCCAGTCTTCAGCACGGTGCCTATTGACACTGCAGTTCTCTTTCAGTCAAGGAGTCCGTTCGACAGTCAAAAAGAGTCTGCCCAGCGCTTCTTTCGTGAGGCTCTTGGACGACTGGGGCACTCAACCTAGTCAACCCAGAGAGCAGTACGTTGCCCTGGCTATGAATGTGAAGAGCTTTCTCCAGGGGCCTGTTTAGGTTACGTTTCCTCAGAAGCCAGGATCCGCCGTTCCGGCACGGAGAGAAGTCATCATGCGAAATTGTTGAACGAGCTCCTATCCTGTGTGCCCCCAGGAGCCTCGAAGAGTTAAGGCACTCCGTGGTGCAGTATGGCCTCATGCAAACCACTGCACGCCCAACTCCTCCGACGTGAAACACTGGAACTTACCTTGAGGCCTGAGGTCCCCTTTCGTTTGGCCAGAGCTGAACATCTGGTGCCGTGGGAGGAGGTCCTAGAAAGGTATTGCCAGCAGAGTTTTCGCTTTGGAGAACACGCAGCCTTGGCCCACAACGACATTCCTGCCGTGAAGAGACGTCGGGCCGCTAGTGCTGTTCAGGCAGCTTCGAAGCCAAGCGCAAGGCGCCTCCAAACGGGGAGAAAGCGTACTCTCCCATCCGCGTCCCACTTTCAAGCTGAATGACGCAGCATGTTTCTCGGAAGGTTCTGCCGAGCTATCTAGTGCAAGTGACATAGTGCCTGCCTCTGCTGAGAAAGATTTTGACGTGGGGGTCCCTGGACATGCGAAAGAGCGTTCCCCAGGCCGTTCAAAGTTTACGCTTTGGTGATTCTGGATGGTCCCGAAGATCCAGAATTGTCCCTCGGAAAACTGTCCTTTTTTTCTTTCTCCGGCTGGAAGTAAACATCTGGGAACCGACTGCCGTACGCAGCCGTCCTGGGGGAGCCCCCTGGCTTCATTTGTGACGCACATTGGTGTTTCACAAAAGAGCCCAAATTCCTCCTTGGGGGCACACCAGCACGGAATGTAAGGCGGTTTAGAACTGCGTACGTTGAGGCCGTTGGAAGGCCGTTACAAACGAGAGCTTTCAAGCGAACAGGGCAGCGCTTCACCATTATCGTTGCACGTGCATGGAGCTTAACCAAACGAATGCCTTTACTTCCTGTGGCTCAAACACAACAGAGGAGTTGGAAGGCGTACAGTGCCCTTTGACAATTGTTGCAACCAACGTGAGTGAGTGCACTGTGTCTCGTGAAATAAATCCCTTACCCTGTTGAAGCATTCCCTTAACGCATGCTTCTTCGCTCCTATGGCACTCCGAGGTGTTCCTAACGGGGGAAATCTGGACTTTTACTTGAGACCCGGGGGGGGACTCACATTTCTTTTGTCGGCGAGCTCTAGAGTGCTCCTGCTGAAGCTCCCAGCCGGGAACTGAGAGCAGCAGGCCTCACACGAGTACACTCAGACTGCTTCCGTCACGAGTAAACTCAGACTTCTCATGTGAGGCCTTCAGAGAGCAAAGAGAAGGTGGGCGCGAGGACTGTGCTTCAGGCAGCTTATGACCCGCAACAGTCTCGTCGACCACGGAGGGGAATAAGGTTTGCCCAGGGTCGCCCAGTTTCAAACCTGAGCTCACGTAGTTATCCTCAGTGGTTCCTGATTGCCTCAAGGAAACACACGGGAGGAACAGGGCTTTTCCGTGGAGGCACTTTCGGGCACGGGGACCTCTGCATGGGATCTACTGGGTTAAGTATGCCAGTACCTTAAGTAGGCCTCAGTGACCAAGGTTCTCTGGCTCACGCCTAGCTGGGTTAAGTGTGCAAAACGTACTGTTCCTCAAGCTGGGCCCACAGCCTATCTTTCGCTTCTGTGAGAGTGCTGTCCCGAATCTCCTCCTGGAGCCAGTCGTCAGCACGGTGTCTATTGGCACCGCAGTTCTCTTTCACTCAAGGGGGCCGTTCGACTGGCAGGGAGGGTCTGCCCGGCGCTGCTTTTGCGAGGCTCTTTGACGACTGGAGCACTCAACGTAGGCAACCCAGAGAGCAGTACGTTGCCCTGGCTATGAATGTGAAGAGCTTTCTCCAGGGGCCCGTTTAAGGCTACGTTTCCTCAGAAGCCAGGATCCGCCGTTCCGGCACGGAGAGAAGTCATCATGCGAAAGAGGTGAACGATCTCCTATCCTGTGTGCCCCCAGGAGCATCGAAGAATTAAGGCCCTCTGAGGTGCAGTATGGCCTCATGGAAACCACTGTACACCCCACTCCCCCGATGTGAAGTAGTGGAACTTACCTTCAGGCCTGAGGTCCCCTTTCGTTTGGCCAGTGCTGAACATGTGGTGCAGTGAGAAAAGTTTCTAGAAAAGTATTGCCAGCACAATTTTCGCTTTAGAGAACACGCAGCCTTGGCCCACAACGACAATCCTGCCGTGAAGAGACGTCGGGCCGCTATTGCTCTTCAGGTAGCTTAGAAGCCAAGCGCAAGGCACCTCCAAACGGGGAGAAAGCGTACTCTCCCATCCGCGTCCCACTTTCAAGCTGAATGACGCAGCACGTTTCTCTGAAGCTTCTGCGGAGGTATCTAGTACAACTGAGAGAGTGCCTGCCTCTGCTGAGAAAGGGTTCGAAGTGGGGATCGCTGGACATGCGAAAGAGTGTTCCCCAGGCCGTGCAAAGTTTAGGCTATGGTGATTCTGGATGGTCCCAAAGGTCCAGAATTGTCCCTGGGAAAGCTGTCCTTTTTCTCTTTCTCCCGCTGGATGTAAACATCTGGGAACCGACTGCGTACGCAGACGTCCTGGGGGAGCTCCCTGGTTACATTTGTGACGCACATTGGTGTTTCACAGAGGAGCCCAAATTCCTCCTTGCGGACACAGCAGCATGGAATGTAAGGCTGTTTAGAACTGCGGACCTTGAGGCCGTTGGAGAGCCGTACAGACGAGAGCTCTCAAGCTCTCAACAGGGAAGCGCTTCGCCATCATCGTGGCACGTGCATGGAGCTTATTCTAACGAATGCATTTACTTCCTGTGGCTCAAACACAACAGAGGAGTTGGAAGGCATACAGTGCCCTTTGACCGTTGTTACAACGAACGTGAGTGCACGGTGTCGCGTGAAATGAATCCCTTACACTGCTGAAGCATTCCGTTAACGCATGTTTCTTCGCTCCTATGGCACTCCGAGGTGTTCCTAACGGGGGAAATCTGGACTTATAATTGAGGCCGGGGGGGGTGGGGGGCTCACAATTCTTTTGTCGGCGAGCTCCAGAGTGCTCCTGCTGAAGCTCCCAGCCGGGAACTGAGAGCAGCAGGCCTCACACGAGTACACTCAGACTGCTTCCGTCACGAGTAAACTCAGACTTCTTATGTGAGGCCTTCAGACAGCAAAGAGAAGGTGGGCGCGAGGACTGTGCTTCAGGCAGCTTATGACCCGCAACGGTCTCGTCGACCACGGAGGGGAATACGGTTTGCCCAGGGTCGCCCAGTTTCAAACCTGAGCTCACGTAGTTATCCTCAGTGGTTCCTGATTGCCTCAAGGAAACACACGGGAGGAACAGGGCCCTTCCACGGAGGCACTTTTGGGCACAGGGACCTCTGCAGTCGATCTACAGGATAAGTATGCCAGTGCACTAGGTAGGCCTCAGTGACCAAGGCTCTCTGGCTCATGCTTAGATGTCTTAAGTTTGCAAAACGTACTGTTCCTCAGGCTGGGCCCACAGCCTTCCTTTCGCTTCTGTGGTAGTGCTGTCCGGAATCTCCTCCTGGAGCCAGTCTTCAGCACGGTGCCTATTGACACTGCAGTTCTCTTTCAGTCAAGGAGTCCGTTCGACAGTCAAAAAGAGTCTGCCCAGCGCTTCTTTCGTGAGGCTCTTGGACGACTGGGGCACTCAACCTAGTCAACCCAGAGAGCAGTACGTTGCCCTGGCTATGACTGTGAAGAGCTTTCTCCAGGGGCCTGTTTAGGTTACGTTTCCTCAGGAGCCAGGATCCGCCGTTCCGGCACGGAGAGAAGTCATCATGCGAAATTGTTGAACGAGCTCCTATCCTGTGTGCCCCCAGGAGCCTCGAAGAGTTAAGGCACTCCGTGGTGCAGTATGGCCTCATGCAAACCACTGCACGCCCAACTCCTCCGACGTGAAACACTGGAACTTACCTTGAGGCCTGAGGTCCCCTTTCGTTTGGCCAGAGCTGAACATCTGGTGCCGTGGGAGGAGGTCCTAGAAAGGTATTGCCAGCAGAGTTTTCGCTTTGGAGAACACGCAGCCTTGGCCCACAACGACATTCCTGCCGTGAAGAGACGTCGGGCCGCTAGTGCTGTTCAGGCAGCTTCGAAGCCAAGCGCAAGGCGCCTCCAAACGGGGAGAAAGCGTACTCTCCCATCCGCGTCCCACTTTCAAGCTGAATGACGCAGCATGTTTCTCGGAAGGTTCTGCCGAGCTATCTAGTGCAAGTGACATAGTGCCTGCCTCTGCTGAGAAAGATTTTGACGTGGGGGTCCCTGGACATGCGAAAGAGCGTTCCCCAGGCCGTTCAAAGTTTACGCTTTGGTGATTCTGGATGGTCCCGAAGATCCAGAATTGTCCCTCGGAAAACTGTCCTTTTTTTCTTTCTCCGGCTGGAAGTAAACATCTGGGAACCGACTGCCGTACGCAGCCGTCCTGGGGGAGCCCCCTGGCTTCATTTGTGACGCACATTGGTGTTTCACAAAAGAGCCCAAATTCCTCCTTGGGGGCACACCAGCACGGAATGTAAGGCGGTTTAGAACTGCGTACGTTGAGGCCGTTGGAAGGCCGTTACAAACGAGAGCTTTCAAGCGAACAGGGCAGCGCTTCACCATTATCGTTGCACGTGCATGGAGCTTAACCAAACGAATGCCTTTACTTCCTGTGGCTCAAACACAACAGAGGAGTTGGAAGGCGTACAGTGCCCTTTGACAATTGTTGCAACCAACGTGAGTGAGTGCACTGTGTCTCGTGAAATAAATCCCTTACCCTGTTGAAGCATTCCCTTAACGCATGCTTCTTCGCTCCTATGGCACTCCGAGGTGTTCCTAACGGGGGAAATCTGGACTTTTACTTGAGACCCGGGGGGGACTCACATTTCTTTTGTCGGCGAGCTCTAGAGTGCTCCTGCTGAAGCTCCCAGCCGGGAACTGAGAGCAGCAGGCCTCACACGAGTACACTCAGACTGCTTCCGTCACGAGTAAACTCAGACTTCTCATGTGAGGCCTTCAGAGAGCAAAGAGAAGGTGGGCGCGAGGACTGTGCTTCAGGCAGCTTATGACCCGCAACGGTCTCGTCGACCACGGAGGGGAATAAGGTTTGCCCAGGGTCGCCCAGTTTCAAACCTGAGCTCACGTAGTTATCCTCAGTGGTTCCTGATTGCCTCAAGGAAACCCACGGGAGGAACAGGGCTTTTCCGTGGAGGCACTTTCGGGCACGGGGACCTCTGCATGGGATCTACTGGGTTAAGTATGCCAGTACCTTAAGTAGGCCTCAGTGACCAAGGTTCTCTGGCTCACGCCTAGCTGGGTTAAGTGTGCAAAACGTACTGTTCCTCAAGCTGGGCCCACAGCCTATCTTTCGCTTCTGTGAGAGTGCTGTCCCGAATCTCCTCCTGGAGCCAGTCGTCAGCACGGTGTCTATTGGCACCGCAGTTCTCTTTCACTCAAGGGGGCCGTTCGACTGGCAGGGAGGGTCTGCCCGGCGCTGCTTTTGCGAGGCTCTTTGACGACTGGAGCACTCAACGTAGGCAACCCAGAGAGCAGTACGTTGCCCTGGCTATGAATGTGAAGAGCTTTCTCCAGGGGCCCGTTTAAGGCTACGTTTCCTCAGAAGCCAGGATCCGCCGTTCCGGCACGGAGAGAAGTCATCATGCGAAAGAGGTGAACGATCTCCTATCCTGTGTGCCCCCAGGAGCATCGAAGAATTAAGGCCCTCTGAGGTGCAGTATGGCCTCATGGAAACCACTGTACACCCCACTCCGCCGATGTGAAGTAGTGGAACTTACCTTCAGGCCTGAGGTCCCCTTTCGTTTGGCCAGTGCTGAACATGTGGTGCAGTGAGAAAAGTTTCTAGAAAAGTATTGCCAGCACAATTTTCGCTTTAGAGAACACGCAGCCTTGGCCCACAACGACAATCCTGCCGTGAAGAGACGTCGGGCCGCTATTGCTCTTCAGGTAGCTTAGAAGCCAAGCGCAAGGCACCTCCAAACGGGGAGAAAGTGTACTCTCCCATCCGCGTCCCACTTTCAAGCTGAATGACGCAGCACGTTTCTCTGAAGCTTCTGCGGAGGTATCTAGTACAACTGAGAGAGTGCCTGCCTCTGCTGAGAAAGGGTTCGAAGTGGGGATCGCTGGACATGCGAAAGAGTGTTCCCCAGGCCGTGCAAAGTTTAGGCTATGGTGATTCTGGATGGTCCCAAAGGTCCAGAATTGTCCCTGGGAAAGCTGTCCTTTTTCTCTTTCTCCCGCTGGATGTAAACATCTGGGAACCGACTGCGTACGCAGACGTCCTGGGGGAGCTCCCTGGTTACATTTGTGACGCACATTGGTGTTTCACAGAGGAGCCCAAATTCCTCCTTGCGGACACAGCAGCATGGAATGTAAGGCTGTTTAGAACTGTGGACCTTGAGGCCGTTGGAGAGCCGTACAGACGAGAGCTCTCAAGCTCTCAACAGGGAAGCGCTTCGCCATCATCGTGGCACGTGCATGGAGCTTATTCTCACGAATGCATTTACTTCCTGTGGCTCAAACACAACAGAGGAGTTGGAAGGCATACAGTGCCCTTTGACCGTTGTTACAACGAACGTGAGTGCACGGTGTCGCGTGAAATGAATCCCTTACACTGCTGAAGCATTCCGTTAACGCATGTTTCTTCGCTCCTATGGCACTCCGAGGTGTTCCTAACGGGTGAAATCTGGACTTATAATTGAGGCCGGGGGGGGTGTGGGGCTCACAATTCTTTTGTCGGCGAGCTCCAGAGTGCTCCTGCTGAAGCTCCCAGCCGGGAACTGAGAGCAGCAGGCCTCACACGAGTACACTCAGACTGCTTCCGTCACGAGTAAACTCAGACTTCTTATGTGAGGCCTTCAGACAGCAAAGAGAAGGTGGGCGCGAGGACTGTGCTTCAGGCAGCTTATGACCCGCAACGGTCTCGTCGACCACGGAGGGGAATAAGGTTTGCCCAGGGTCGCCCAGTTTCAAACCTGAGCTCACGTAGTTATCCTCAGTGGTTCCTGATTGCCTCAAGGAAACACACGGGAGGAACAGGGCCCTTCCACGGAGGCACTTTTGGGCACAGGGACCTCTGCAGTCGATCTACAGGATAAGTATGCCAGTGCACTAGGTAGGCCTCAGTGACCAAGGCTCTCTGGCTCATGCTTAGCTGTCTTAAGTTTGCAAAACGTACTGTTCCTCAGGCTGGGCCCACAGCCTACCTTTCGCTTCTGTGGGAGTGCTGTCCGGAATCTCCTCCTGGAGCCAGTCTTCAGCACGGTGCCTATTGACACTGCAGTTCTCTTTCAGTCAAGGAGTCCGTTCGACAGTCAAAAAGAGTCTGCCCAGCGCTTCTTTCGTGAGGCTCTTGGACGACTGGGGCACTCAACCTAGTCAACCCAGAGAGCAGTACGTTGCCCTGGCTATGACTGTGAAGAGCTTTCTCCAGGGGCCTGTTTAGGTTACGTTTCCTCAGGAGCCAGGATCCGCCGTTCCGGCACGGAGAGAAGTCATCATGCGAAATTGTTGAACGAGCTCCTATCCTGTGTGCCCCCAGGAGCCTCGAAGAGTTAAGGCACTCCGTGGTGCAGTATGGCCTCATGCAAACCACTGCACGCCCAACTCCTCCGACGTGAAACACTGGAACTTACCTTGAGGCCTGAGGTCCCCTTTCGTTTGGCCAGAGCTGAACATCTGGTGCCGTGGGAGGAGGTCCTAGAAAGGTATTGCCAGCAGAGTTTTCGCTTTGGGGAACACGCAGCCTTGGCCCACAACGACATTCCTGCCGTGAAGAGACGTCGGGCCGCTAGTGCTGTTCAGGCAGCTTCGAAGCCAAGCGCAAGGCGCCTCCAAACGGGGAGAAAGCGTACTCTCCCATCCGCGTCCCACTTTCAAGCTGAATGACGCAGCATGTTTCTCGGAAGGTTCTGCCGAGCTATCTAGTGCAAGTGACATAGTGCCTGCCTCTGCTGAGAAAGATTTTGACGTGGGGGTCCCTGGACATGCGAAAGAGCGTTCCCCAGGCCGTTCAAAGTTTACGCTTTGGTGATTCTGGATGGTCCCGAAGATCCAGAATTGTCCCTCGGAAAACTGTCCTTTTTTTCTTTCTCCGGCTGGAAGTAAACATCTGGGAACCGACTGCCGTACGCAGCCGTCCTGGGGGAGCCCCCTGGCTTCATTTGTGACGCACATTGGTGTTTCACAAAAGAGCCCAAATTCCTCCTTGGGGGCACACCAGCACGGAATGTAAGGCGGTTTAGAACTGCGTACGTTGAGGCCGTTGGAAGGCCGTTAAAAACGAGAGCTTTCAAGCGAACAGGGCAGCGCTTCACCATTATCGTTGCACGTGCATGGAGCTTAACCAAACGAATGCCTTTACTTCCTGTGGCTCAAACACAACAGAGGAGTTGGAAGGCGTACAGTGCCCTTTGACAATTGTTGCAACCAACGTGAGTGAGTGCACTGTGTCTCGTGAAATAAATCCCTTACCCTGTTGAAGCATTCCCTTAACGCATGCTTCTTCGCTCCTATGGCACTCCGAGGTGTTCCTAACGGGGGAAATCTGGACTTTTACTTGAGACCCGGGGGGGACTCACATTTCTTTTGTCGGCGAGCTCTAGAGTGCTCCTGCTGAAGCTCCCAGCCGGGAACTGAGAGCAGCAGGCCTCACACGAGTACACTCAGACTGCTTCCGTCACGAGTAAACTCAGACTTCTCATGTGAGGCCTTCAGAGAGCAAAGAGAAGGTGGGCGCGAGGACTGTGCTTCAGGCAGCTTATGACCCGCAACGGTCTCGTCGACCACGGAGGGGAATAAGGTTTGCCCAGGGTCGCCCAGTTTCAAACCTGAGCTCACGTAGTTATCCTCAGTGGTTCCTGATTGCCTCAAGGAAACACACGGGAGGAACAGGGCTTTTCCGTGGAGGCACTTTCGGGCACGGGGACCTCTGCATGGGATCTACTGGGTTAAGTATGCCAGTACCTTAAGTAGGCCTCAGTGACCAAGGTTCTCTGGCTCACGCCTAGCTGGGTTAAGTGTGCAAAACGTACTGTTCCTCAAGCTGGGCCCACAGCCTATCTTTCGCTTCTGTGAGAGTGCTGTCCCGAATCTCCTCCTGGAGCCAGCCGTCAGCACGGTGTCTATTGGCACCGCAGTTCTCTTTCACTCAAGGGGGCCGTTCGACTGGCAGGGAGGGTCTGCCCGGCGCTGCTTTTGCGAGGCTCTTTGACGACTGGAGCACTCAACGTAGGCAACCCAGAGAGCAGTACGTTGCCCTGGCTATGAATGTGAAGAGCTTTCTCCAGGGGCCCGTTTAAGGCTACGTTTCCTCAGAAGCCAGGATCCGCCGTTCCGGCACAGAGAGAAGTCATCATGCGAAAGAGGTGAACGATCTCCTATCCTGTGTGCCCCCAGGAGCATCGAAGAATTAAGGCCCTCTGAGGTGCAGTATGGCCTCATGGAAACCACTGTACACCCCACTCCCCCGATGTGAAGTAGTGGAACTTACCTTCAGGCCTGAGGTCCCCTTTCGTTTGGCCAGTGCTGAACATGTGGTGCAGTGAGAAAAGTTTCTAGAAAAGTATTGCCAGCACAATTTTCGCTTTAGAGAACACGCAGCCTTGGCCCACAACGACAATCCTGCCGTGAAGAGACGTCGGGCCGCTATTGCTCTTCAGGTAGCTTAGAAGCCAAGCGCAAGGCACCTCCAAACGGGGAGAAAGTGTACTCTCCCATCCGCGTCCCACTTTCAAGCTGAATGACGCAGCACGTTTCTCTGAAGCTTCTGCGGAGGTATCTAGTACAACTGAGACAGTGCCTGCCTCTGCTGAGAAAGGGTTCGAAGTGGGGATCGCTGGACATGCGAAAGAGTGTTCCCCAGGCCGTGCAAAGTTTAGGCTATGGTGATTCTGGATGGTCCCAAAGGTCCAGAATTGTCCCTGGGAAAGCTGTCCTTTTTCTCTTTCTCCCGCTGGATGTAAACATCTGGGAACCGACTGCGTACGCAGACGTCCTGGGGGAGCTCCCTGGTTACATTTGTGACGCACATTGGTGTTTCACAGAGGAGCCCAAATTCCTCCTTGCGGACACAGCAGCATGGAATGTAAGGCTGTTTAGAACTGCGGACCTTGAGGCCGTTGGAGAGCCGTACAGACGAGAGCTCTCAAGCTCTCAACAGGGAAGCGCTTCGCCATCATCGTGGCACGTGCATGGAGCTTATTCTAACGAATGCATTTACTTCCTGTGGCTCAAACACAACAGAGGAGTTGGAAGGCATACAGTGCCCTTTGACCGTTGTTACAACGAACGTGAGTGCACGGTGTCGCGTGAAATGAATCCCTTACACTGCTGAAGCATTCCGTTAACGCATGTTTCTTCGCTCCTATGGCACTCCGAGGTGTTCCTAACGGGGGAAATCTGGACTTATAATTGAGGCCGGGGGGGGTGGGGGGCTCACAATTCTTTTGTCGGCGAGCTCCAGAGTGCTCCTGCTGAAGCTCCCAGCCGGGAACTGAGAGCAGCAGGCTTCACACGAGTACACTCAGACTGCTTCCGTCACGAGTAAACTCAGACTTCTTATGTGAGGCCTTCAGACAGCAAAGAGAAGGTGGGCGCGAGGACTGTGCTTCAGGCAGCTTATGACCCGCAACGGTCTCGTCGACCACGGAGGGGAATAAGGTTTGCCCAGGGTCGCCCAGTTTCAAACCTGAGCTCACGTAGTTATCCTCAGTGGTTCCTGATTGCCTCAAGGAAACACACGGGAGGAACAGGGCCCTTCCACGGAGGCACTTTTGGGCACAGGGACCTCTGCAGTCGATCTACAGGATAAGTATGCCAGTGCATTAGGTAGGCCTCAGTGACCAAGGCTCTCTGGCTCATGCTTAGCTGTCTTAAGTTTGCAAAACGTACTGTTCCTCAGGCTGGGCCCACAGCCTACCTTTCGCTTCTGTGGGAGTGCTGTCCGGAATCTCCTCCTGGAGCCAGTCTTCAGCACGGTGCCTATTGACACTGCAGTTCTCTTTCAGTCAAGGAGTCCGTTCGACAGTCAAAAAGAGTCTGCCCAGCGCTTCTTTCGTGAGGCTCTTGGACGACTGGGGCACTCAACCTAGTCAACCCAGAGAGCAGTACGTTGCCCTGGCTATGACTGTGAAGAGCTTTCTCCAGGGGCCTGTTTAGGTTACGTTTCCTCAGGAGCCAGGATCCGCCGTTCCGGCACGGAGAGAAGTCATCATGCGAAATTGTTGAACGAGCTCCTATCCTGTGTGCCCCCAGGAGCCTCGAAGAGTTAAGGCACTCCGTGGTGCAGTATGGCCTCATGCAAACCACTGCACGCCCAACTCCTCCGACGTGAAACACTGGAACTTACCTTGAGGCCTGAGGTCCCCTTTCGTTTGGCCAGAGCTGAACATCTGGTGCCGTGGGAGGAGGTCCTAGAAAGGTATTGCCAGCAGAGTTTTCGCTTTGGGGAACACGCAGCCTTGGCCCACAACGACATTCCTGCCGTGAAGAGACGTCGGGCCGCTAGTGCTGTTCAGGCAGCTTCGAAGCCAAGCGCAAGGCGCCTCCAAACGGGGAGAAAGCGTACTCTCCCATCCGCGTCCCACTTTCAAGCTGAATGACGCAGCATGTTTCTCGGAAGGTTCTGCCGAGCTATCTAGTGCAAGTGACATAGTGCCTGCCTCTGCTGAGAAAGATTTTGACGTGGGGGTCCCTGGACATGCGAAAGAGCGTTCCCCAGGCCGTTCAAAGTTTACGCTTTGGTGATTCTGGATGGTCCCGAAGATCCAGAATTGTCCCTCGGAAAACTGTCCTTTTTTTCTTTCTCCGGCTGGAAGTAAACATCTGGGAACCGACTGCCGTACGCAGCCGTCCTGGGGGAGCCCCCTGGCTTCATTTGTGACGCACATTGGTGTTTCACAAAAGAGCCCAAATTCCTCCTTGGGGGCACACCAGCACGGAATGTAAGGCGGTTTAGAACTGCG
Source organism: Phocoena phocoena (assembly GCF_963924675.1). Lineage (NCBI taxonomy): Eukaryota > Metazoa > Chordata > Mammalia > Artiodactyla > Phocoenidae > Phocoena > Phocoena phocoena. The sequence goes on along the minus strand of NW_027077637.1, from coordinate 131,655 downwards.
TACGTTGAGGCCGTTGGAAGGCCGTTAAAAACGAGAGCTTTCAAGCGAACAGGGCAGCGCTTCACCATTATCGTTGCACGTGCATGGAGCTTAACCAAACGAATGCCTTTACTTCCTGTGGCTCAAACACAACAGAGGAGTTGGAAGGCGTACAGTGCCCTTTGACAATTGTTGCAACCAACGTGAGTGAGTGCACTGTGTCTCGTGAAATAAATCCCTTACCCTGTTGAAGCATTCCCTTAACGCATGCTTCTTCGCTCCTATGGCACTCCGAGGTGTTCCTAACGGGGGAAATCTGGACTTTTACTTGAGACCCGGGGGGGACTCACATTTCTTTTGTCGGCGAGCTCTAGAGTGCTCCTGCTGAAGCTCCCAGCCGGGAACTGAGAGCAGCAGGCCTCACACGAGTACACTCAGACTGCTTCCGTCACGAGTAAACTCAGACTTCTCATGTGAGGCCTTCAGAGAGCAAAGAGAAGGTGGGCGCGAGGACTGTGCTTCAGGCAGCTTATGACCCGCAACGGTCTCGTCGACCACGGAGGGGAATAAGGTTTGCCCAGGGTCGCCCAGTTTCAAACCTGAGCTCACGTAGTTATCCTCAGTGGTTCCTGATTGCCTCAAGGAAACACACGGGAGGAACAGGGCTTTTCCGTGGAGGCACTTTCGGGCACGGGGACCTCTGCATGGGATCTACTGGGTTAAGTATGCCAGTACCTTAAGTAGGCCTCAGTGACCAAGGTTCTCTGGCTCACGCCTAGCTGGGTTAAGTGTGCAAAACGTACTGTTCCTCAAGCTGGGCCCACAGCCTATCTTTCGCTTCTGTGAGAGTGCTGTCCCGAATCTCCTCCTGGAGCCAGCCGTCAGCACGGTGTCTATTGGCACCGCAGTTCTCTTTCACTCAAGGGGGCCGTTCGACTGGCAGGGAGGGTCTGCCCGGCGCTGCTTTTGCGAGGCTCTTTGACGACTGGAGCACTCAACGTAGGCAACCCAGAGAGCAGTACGTTGCCCTGGCTATGAATGTGAAGAGCTTTCTCCAGGGGCCCGTTTAAGGCTACGTTTCCTCAGAAGCCAGGATCCGCCGTTCCGGCACGGAGAGAAGTCATCATGCGAAAGAGGTGAACGATCTCCTATCCTGTGTGCCCCCAGGAGCATCGAAGAATTAAGGCCCTCTGAGGTGCAGTATGGCCTCATGGAAACCACTGTACACCCCACTCCCCCGATGTGAAGTAGTGGAACTTACCTTCAGGCCTGAGGTCCCCTTTCGTTTGGCCAGTGCTGAACATGTGGTGCAGTGAGAAAAGTTTCTAGAAAAGTATTGCCAGCACAATTTTCGCTTTAGAGAACACGCAGCCTTGGCCCACAACGACAATCCTGCCGTGAAGAGACGTCGGGCCGCTATTGCTCTTCAGGTAGCTTAGAAGCCAAGCGCAAGGCACCTCCAAACGGGGAGAAAGTGTACTCTCCCATCCGCGTCCCACTTTCAAGCTGAATGACGCAGCACGTTTCTCTGAAGCTTCTGCGGAGGTATCTAGTACAACTGAGACAGTGCCTGCCTCTGCTGAGAAAGGGTTCGAAGTGGGGATCGCTGGACATGCGAAAGAGTGTTCCCCAGGCCGTGCAAAGTTTAGGCTATGGTGATTCTGGATGGTCCCAAAGGTCCAGAATTGTCCCTGGGAAAGCTGTCCTTTTTCTCTTTCTCCCGCTGGATGTAAACATCTGGGAACCGACTGCGTACGCAGACGTCCTGGGGGAGCTCCCTGGTTACATTTGTGACGCACATTGGTGTTTCACAGAGGAGCCCAAATTCCTCCTTGCGGACACAGCAGCATGGAATGTAAGGCTGTTTAGAACTGCGGACCTTGAGGCCGTTGGAGAGCCGTACAGACGAGAGCTCTCAAGCTCTCAACAGGGAAGCGCTTCGCCATCATCGTGGCACGTGCATGGAGCTTATTCTAACGAATGCATTTACTTCCTGTGGCTCAAACACAACAGAGGAGTTGGAAGGCATACAGTGCCCTTTGACCGTTGTTACAACGAACGTGAGTGCACGGTGTCGCGTGAAATGAATCCCTTACACTGCTGAAGCATTCCGTTAACGCATGTTTCTTCGCTCCTATGGCACTCCGAGGTGTTCCTAACGGGGGAAATCTGGACTTATAATTGAGGCCGGGGGGGGTGGGGGGCTCACAATTCTTTTGTCGGCGAGCTCCAGAGTGCTCCTGCTGAAGCTCCCAGCCGGGAACTGAGAGCAGCAGGCTTCACACGAGTACACTCAGACTGCTTCCGTCACGAGTAAACTCAGACTTCTTATGTGAGGCCTTCAGACAGCAAAGAGAAGGTGGGCGCGAGGACTGTGCTTCAGGCAGCTTATGACCCGCAACGGTCTCGTCGACCACGGAGGGGAATAAGGTTTGCCCAGGGTCGCCCAGTTTCAAACCTGAGCTCACGTAGTTATCCTCAGTGGTTCCTGATTGCCTCAAGGAAACACACGGGAGGAACAGGGCCCTTCCACGGAGGCACTTTTGGGCACAGGGACCTCTGCAGTCGATCTACAGGATAAGTATGCCAGTGCATTAGGTAGGCCTCAGTGACCAAGGCTCTCTGGCTCATGCTTAGCTGTCTTAAGTTTGCAAAACGTACTGTTCCTCAGGCTGGGCCCACAGCCTACCTTTCGCTTCTGTGGGAGTGCTGTCCGGAATCTCCTCCTGGAGCCAGTCTTCAGCACGGTGCCTATTGACACTGCAGTTCTCTTTCAGTCAAGGAGTCCGTTCGACAGTCAAAAAGAGTCTGCCCAGCGCTTCTTTCGTGAGGCTCTTGGACGACTGGGGCACTCAACCTAGTCAACCCAGAGAGCAGTACGTTGCCCTGGCTATGAATGTGAAGAGCTTTCTCCAGGGGCCTGTTTAGGTTACGTTTCCTCAGGAGCCAGGATCCGCCGTTCCGGCACGGAGAGAAGTCATCATGCGAAATTGTTGAACGAGCTCCTATCCTGTGTGCCCCCAGGAGCCTCGAAGAGTTAAGGCACTCCGTGGTGCAGTATGGCCTCATGCAAACCACTGCACGCCCAACTCCTCCAACGTGAAACACTGGAACTTACCTTGAGGCCTGAGGTCCCCTTTCGTTTGGCCAGAGCTGAACATCTGGTGCCGTGGGAGGAGGTCCTAGAAAGGTATTGCCAGCAGAGTTTTCGCTTTGGAGAACACGCAGCCTTGGCCCACAACGACATTCCTGCCGTGAAGAGACGTCGGGCCGCTAGTGCTGTTCAGGCAGCTTCGAAGCCAAGCGCAAGGCGCCTCCAAACGGGGAGAAAGCGTACTCTCCCATCCGCGTCCCACTTTCAAGCTGAATGACGCAGCATGTTTCTCGGAAGGTTCTGCCGAGCTATCTAGTGCAAGTGACATAGTGCCTGCCTCTGCTGAGAAAGATTTTGACGTGGGGGTCCCTGGACATGCGAAAGAGCGTTCCCCAGGCCGTTCAAAGTTTACGCTTTGGTGATTCTGGATGGTCCCGAAGATCCAGAATTGTCCCTCGGAAAACTGTCCTTTTTTTCTTTCTCCGGCTGGAAGTAAACATCTGGGAACCGACTGCCGTACGCAGCCGTCCTGGGGGAGCCCCCTGGCTTCATTTGTGACGCACATTGGTGTTTCACAAAAGAGCCCAAATTCCTCCTTGGGGGCACACCAGCACGGAATGTAAGGCGGTTTAGAACTGCGTACGTTGAGGCCGTTGGAAGGCCGTTACAAACGAGAGCTTTCAAGCGAACAGGGCAGCGCTTCACCATTATCGTTGCACGTGCATGGAGCTTAACCAAACGAATGCCTTTACTTCCTGTGGCTCAAACACAACAGAGGAGTTGGAAGGCGTACAGTGCCCTTTGACAATTGTTGCAACCAACGTGAGTGAGTGCACTGTGTCTCGTGAAATAAATCCCTTACCCTGTTGAAGCATTCCCTTAACGCATGCTTCTTCGCTCCTATGGCACTCCGAGGTGTTCCTAACGGGGGAAATCTGGACTTTTACTTGAGACCCGGTGGGGACTCACATTTCTTTTGTCGGCGAGCTCTAGAGTGCTCCTGCTGAAGCTCCCAGCCGGGAACTGAGAGCAGCAGGCCTCACACGAGTACACTCAGACTGCTTCCGTCACGAGTAAACTCAGACTTCTCATGTGAGGCCTTCAGAGAGCAAAGAGAAGGTGGACGCGAGGACTGTGCTTCAGGCAGCTTATGACCCGCAACGGTCTCGTCGACCACGGAGGGGAATAAGGTTTGCCCAGGGTCGCCCAGTTTCAAACCTGAGCTCACGTAGTTATCCTCAGTGGTTCCTGATTGCCTCAAGGAAACCCACGGGAGGAACAGGGCTTTTCCGTGGAGGCACTTTCGGGCACGGGGACCTCTGCATGGGATCTACTGGGTTAAGTATGCCAGTACCTTAAGTAGGCCTCAGTGACCAAGGTTCTCTGGCTCACGCCTAGCTGGGTTAAGTGTGCAAAACGTACTGTTCCTCAAGCTGGGCCCACAGCCTATCTTTCGCTTCTGTGAGAGTGCTGTCCCGAATCTCCTCCTGGAGCCAGTCGTCAGCACGGTGTCTATTGGCACCGCAGTTCTCTTTCACTCAAGGGGGCCGTTCGACTGGCAGGGAGGGTCTGCCCGGCGCTGCTTTTGCGAGGCTCTTTGACGACTGGAGCACTCAACGTAGGCAACCCAGAGAGCAGTACGTTGCCCTGGCTATGAATGTGAAGAGCTTTCTCCAGGGGCCCGTTTAAGGCTACGTTTCCTCAGAAGCCAGGATCCGCCGTTCCGGCACGGAGAGAAGTCATCATGCGAAAGAGGTGAACGATCTCCTATCCTGTGTGCCCCCAGAAGCATCCAAGAGTTAAGGCCCTCTGAGGTGCAGTATGGCCTCATGGAAACCACTGTACACCCCACTCCCCCGATGTGAAGTAGTGGAACTTACCTTCAGGCCTGAGGTCCCCTTTCGTTTGGCCAGTGCTGAACATGTGGTGCAGTGAGAAAAGTTTCTAGAAAAGTATTGCCAGCACAATTTTCGCTTTAGAGAACACGCAGCCTTGGCCCACAACGACAATCCTGCCGTGAAGAGACATCGGGCCGCTATTGCTCTTCAGGTAGCTTAGAAGCCAAGCGCAAGGCACCTCCAAACGGGGAGAAAGTGTACTCTCCCATCCGCGTCCCACTTTCAAGCTGAATGACGCAGCACGTTTCTCTGAAGCTTCTGCGGAGGTATCTAGTACAACTGAGAGAGTGCCTGCCTCTGCTGAGAAAGGGTTCGAAGTGGGGATCGCTGGACATGCGAAAGAGTGTTCCCCAGGCCATGCAAAGTTTAGGCTATGGTGATTCTGGATGGTCCCAAAGGTCCAGAATTGTCCCTGGGAAAGCTGTCCTTTTTCTCTTTCTCCCGCTGGATGTAAACATCTGGGAACCGACTGCGTACGCAGACGTCCTGGGGGAGCTCCCTGGTTACATTTGTGACGCACATTGGTGTTTCACAGAGGAGCCCAAATTCCTCCTTGCGGACACAGCAGCATGGAATGTAAGGCTGTTTAGAACTGCGGACCTTGAGGCCGTTGGAGAGCCGTACAGACGAGAGCTCTCAAGCGAACAGGGAAGCGCTTCGCCATCATCGCGGCACGTGCATGGAGCTTATTCTAACGAATGCATTTACTTCCTGTGGCTCAAACACAACAGAGGAGTTGGAAGGCATACAGTGCCCTTTGACCGTTGTTACAACGAACGTGAGTGCACGGTGTCGCGTGAAATGAATCCCTTACACTGCTGAAGCATTCCGTTAACGCATGTTTCTTCGCTCCTATGGCACTCCGAGGTGTTCCTAACGGGGAAAATCTGGACTTATAATTGAGGCCGGGGAGGGGGTGGGCTCACAATTCTTTTGGCGGCGAGCTCCAGAGTGTTCCTGCTGAAGCTCCCAGCCGGGAACTGAGAGCAGCAGGCCTCACACGAGTACACTCAGACTGCTTCCGTCACGAGTAAACTCTTATGTGAGGCCTTCAGACAACAAAGAGAAGGTGGGCGCGAGGACTGTGCTTCAGGCAGCTTATGACCTGCAGCTTATGACCCACAACGGTCTCGTCGACCACGGAGGGGAATAAGGTTTGCCCAGGGTCGCCCAATTTCAAACCTGAGCTCACGTAGTTATCCTCAGTGGTTCCTGATTGCCTCAAGGAAACACACGGGAGGAACAGGGCCCTTCCACGGAGGCACTTTTGGGCACAGGGACCTCTGCAGTCGATCTACAGGATAAGTATGCCAGTGCATTAGGTAGGCCTCAGTGACCAAGGCTCTCTGGCTCATGCTTAGCTGTCTTAAGTTTGCAAAACGTACTGTTCCTCAGGCTGGGTCCACAGCCTACCTTTCGCTTCTGTGGGAGTGCTGTCCGGAATCTCCTCCTGGAGCCAGTCTTCAGCACGGTGCCTATTGACACTGCAGTTCTCTTTCAGTCAAGGAGTCCGTTCGACAGTCAAAAAGAGTCTGCCCAGCGCTTCTTTCGTGAGGCTCTTGGACGACTGGGGCACTCAACCTAGTCAACCCAGAGAGCAGTACGTTGCCCTGGCTATGACTGTGAAGAGCTTTCTCCAGGGGCCTGTTTAGGTTACGTTTCCTCAGGAGCGAGGATCCGCCGTTCCGGCACGGAGAGAAGTCATCATGCGAAATAGTTGAACGAGCTCCTATCCTGTGTGCCCCCAGGAGCCTCGAAGAGTTAAGGCACTCCGTGGTGCAGTATGGCCTCATGCAAACCACTGCACGCCTAACTCCTCCGACGTGAAACACTGGAACTTACCTTGAGGCCTGAGGTCCCCTTTCGTTTGGCCAGAGCTGAACATCTGGTGCCGTGGGAGGAGGTCCTAGAAAGGTATTGCCAGCAGAGTTCTCGCTTTGGAGAACACGCAGCCTTGGCCCACAACGACATTCCTGCCGTGAAGAGACGTCGGGCCGCTAGTGCTGTTCAGGCAGCTTCGAAGCCACGCGCAAGGCGCCTCCAAACGGGGAGAAAGCGTACTCTCCCATCCGCGTCCCACTTTCAAGCTGAATGACGCAGCATGTTTCTCGGAAGGTTCTGCCGAGCTATCTAGTGCAAGTGACATAGTGCCTGCCTCTGCTGAGAAAGATTTTGACGTGGGGGTCCCTGGACATGCGAAAGAGCGTTCCCCAGGCCGTTCAAAGTTTACGCTTTGGTAATTCTGGATGGTCCCGAAGATCCAGAATTGTCCCTCGGAAAACTGTCCTTTTTTTCTTTCTCCGGCTGGAAGTAAACATCTGGGAACCGACTGCCGTACGCAGCCGTCCTGGGGGAGCCCCCTGGCTTCATTTGTGACGCACATTGGTGTTTCACAAAAGAGCCCAAATTCCTCCTTGGGGGCACACCAGCACGGAATGTAAGGCGGTTTAGAACTGCGTACGTTGAGGCCGTTGGAAGGCCGTTACAAACGAGAGCTTTCAAGCGAACAGGGCAGCGCTTCACCATTATCGTTGCACGTGCATGGAGCTTAACCAAACGAATGCCTTTACTTCCTGTGGCTCAAACACAACAGAGGAGTTGGAAGGCGTACAGTGCCCTTTGACAATTGTTGCAACCAACGTGAGTGAGTGCACTGTGTCTCGTGAAATAAATCCCTTACCCTGTTGAAGCATTCCCTTAACGCATGCTTCTTCGCTCCTATGGCACTCCGAGGTGTTCCTAACGGGGGAAATCTGGACTTTTACTTGAGACCCGGGGGGGGACTCACATTTCTTTTGTCGGCGAGCTCTAGAGTGCTCCTGCTGAAGCTCCCAGCCGGGAACTGAGAGCAGCAGGCCTCACACGAGTACACTCAGACTGCTTCCGTCACGAGTAAACTCAGACTTCTCATGTGAGGCCTTCAGAGAGCAAAGAGAAGGTGGGCGCGAGGACTGTGCTTCAGGCAGCTTATGACCCGCAACGGTCTCGTCGACCACGGAGGGGAATAAGGTTTGCCCAGGGTCGCCCAGTTTCAAACCTGAGCTCACGTAGTTATCCTCAGTGGTTCCTGATTGCCTCAAGGAAACACACGGGAGGAACAGGGCTTTTCCGTGGAGGCACTTTCGGGCACGGGGACCTCTGCATGGGATCTACTGGGTTAAGTATGCCAGTACCTTAAGTAGGCCTCAGTGACCAAGGTTCTCTGGCTCACGCCTAGCTGGGTTAAGTGTGCAAAACGTACTGTTCCTCAAGCTGGGCCCACAGCCTATCTTTCGCTTCTGTGAGAGTGCTGTCCCGAATCTCCTCCTGGAGCCAGTCGTCAGCACGGTGTCTATTGGCACCGCAGTTCTCTTTCACTCAAGGGGGCCGTTCGACTGGCAGGGAGGGTCTGCCCGGCGCTGCTTTTGCGAGGCTCTTTGACGACTGGAGCACTCAACGTAGGCAACCCAGAGAGCAGTACGTTGCCCTGGCTATGAATGTGAAGAGCTTTCTCCAGGGGCCCGTTTAAGGCTACGTTTCCTCAGAAGCCAGGATCCGCCGTTCCGGCACGGAGAGAAGTCATCATGCGAAAGAGGTGAACGATCTCCTATCCTGTGTGCCCCCAGAAGCATCGAAGAGTTAAGGCCCTCTGAGGTGCAGTATGTCCTCATGGAAACCACTGTACACCCCACTCCCCCGATGTGAAGTAGTGGAACTTACCTTCAGGCCTGAGGTCCCCTTTCGTTTGGCCAGTGCTGAACATGTGGTGCAGTGAGAAAAGTTTCTAGAAAAGTATTGCCAGCACAATTTTCGCTTTAGAGAACACGCAGCCTTGGCCCACAACGACAATCCTGCCGTGAAGAGACGTCGGGCCGCTATTGCTCTTCAGGTAGCTTAGAAGCCAAGCGCAAGGCACCTCCAAACGGGGAGAAAGTGTACTCTCCCATCCGCGTCCCACTTTCAAGCTGAATGACGCAGCACGTTTCTCTGAAGCTTCTGCGGAGGTATCTAGTACAACTGAGAGAGTGCCTGCCTCTGCTGAGAAAGGGTTCGAAGTGGGGATCGCTGGACATGCGAAAGAGTGTTCCCCAGGCCGTGCAAAGTTTAGGCTATGGTGATTCTGGATGGTCCCAAAGGTCCAGAATTGTCCCTGGGAAAGCTGTCCTTTTTCTCTTTCTCCCGCTGGATGTAAACATCTGGGAACCGACTGCGTACGCAGACGTCCTGGGGGAGCTCCCTGGTTACATTTGTGACGCACATTGGTGTTTCACAGAGGAGCCCAAATTCCTCCTTGCGGACACAGCAGCATGGAATGTAAGGCTGTTTAGAACTGCGGACCTTGAGGCCGGTGGAGAGCCGTACAGACGAGAGCTCTCAAGCGAACAGGGAAGCGCTTCGCCATCATCGCGGCACGTGCATGGAGCTTATTCTAACGAATGCATTTACTTCCTGTGGCTCAAACACAACAGAGGAGTTGGAAGGCATACAGTGCCCTTTGACCGTTGTTACAACGAACGTGAGTGCACGGTGTCGCGTGAAATGAATCCCTTACACTGCTGAAGCATTCCGTTAACGAATGTTTCTTCGCTCCTATGGCACTCCGAGGTGTTCCTAACGGGGGAAATCTGGACTTATAATTGAGGCCGGGGAGGGGGGGGGCTCACAATTCTTTTGGCGGCGAGCTCCAGAGTGTTCCTGCTGAAGCTCCCAGCCGGGAACTGAGAGCAGCAGGCCTCACACGAGTACACTCAGACTGCTTCCGTCACGAGTAAACTCTTATGTGAGGCCTTCAGACAGCAAAGAGAAGGTGGGCGCGAGGACTGTGCTTCAGGCAGCTTATGACCTGCAGCTTATGACCCGCAACGGTCTCGTCGACCACGGAGGGGAATAAGGTTTGCCCAGGGTCGCCCAGTTTCAAACCTGAGCTCACGTAGTTATCCTCAGTGGTTCCTGATTGCCTCAAGGAAACACACGGGAGGAACAGGGCCCTTCCACGGAGGCACTTTTGGGCACAGGGACCTCTGCAGTCGATCTACAGGATAAGTATGCCAGTGCATTAGGTAGGCCTCAGTGACCAAGGCTCTCTGGCTCATGCTTAGCTGTCTTAAGTTTGCAAAACGTACTGTTCCTCAGGCTGGGCCCACAGCCTACCTTTCGCTTCTGTGGGAGTGCTGTCCGGAATCTCCTCCTGGAGCCAGTCTTCAGCACGGTGCCTATTGACACTGCAGTTCTCTTTCAGTCAAGGAGTCCGTTCGACAGTCAAAAAGAGTCTGCCCAGCGCTTCTTTCGTGAGGCTCTTGGACGACTGGGGCACTCAACCTAGTCAACCCAGAGAGCAGTACGTTGCCCTGGCTATGACTGTGAAGAGCTTTCTCCAGGGGCCTGTTTAGGTTACGTTTCCTCAGGAGCCAGGATCCGCCGTTCCGGCACGGAGAGAAGTCATCATGCGAAATTGTTGAACGAGCTCCTATCCTGTGTGCCCCCAGGAGCCTCGAAGAGTTAAGGCACTCCGTGGTGCAGTATGGCCTCATGCAAACCACTGCACGCCCAACTCCTCCGACGTGAAACACTGGAACTTACCTTGAGGCCTGAGGTCCCCTTTCGTTTGGCCAGAGCTGAACATCTGGTGCCGTGGGAGGAGGTCCTAGAAAGGTATTGCCAGCAGAGTTTTCGCTTTGGAGAACACGCAGCCTTGGCCCACAACGACATTCCTGCCGTGAAGAGACGTCGGGCCGCTAGTGCTGTTCAGGCAGCTTCGAAGCCAAGCACAAGGCGCCTCCAAACGGGGAGAAAGCGTACTCTCCCATCCGCGTCCCACTTTCAAGCTGAATGACGCAGCATGTTTCTCGGAAGGTTCTGCCGAGCTATCTAGTGCAAGTGACATAGTGCCTGCCTCTGCTGAGAAAGATTTTGACGTGGGGGTCCCTGGACATGCGAAAGAGCGTTCCCCAGGCCGTTCAAAGTTTACGCTTTGGTGATTCTGGATGGTCCCGAAGATCCAGAATTGTCCCTCGGAAAACTGTCCTTTTTTTCTTTCTCCGGCTGGAAGTAAACATCTGGGAACCGACTGCCGTACGCAGCCGTCCTGGGGGAGCCCCCTGGCTTCATTTGTGACGCACATTGGTGTTTCACAAAAGAGCCCAAATTCCTCCTTGGGGGCACACCAGCACGGAATGTAAGGCGGTTTAGAACTGCGTACGTTGAGGCCGTTGGAAGGCCGTTACAAACGAGAGCTTTCAAGCGAACAGGGCAGCGCTTCACCATTATCGTTGCACGTGCATGGAGCTTAACCAAACGAATGCCTTTACTTCCTGTGGCTCAAACACAACAGAGGAGTTGGAAGGCGTACAGTGCCCTTTGACAATTGTTGCAACCAACGTGAGTGAGTGCACTGTGTCTCGTGAAATAAATCCCTTACCCTGTTGAAGCATTCCCTTAACGCATGCTTCTTCGCTCCTATGGCACTCCGAGGTGTTCCTAACGGGGGAAATCTGGACTTTTACTTGAGACCCGGGGGGGGACTCACATTTCTTTTGTCGGCGAGCTCTAGAGTGCTCCTGCTGAAGCTCCCAGCCGGGAACTGAGAGCAGCAGGCCTCACACGAGTACACTCAGACTGCTTCCGTCACGAGTAAACTCAGACTTCTCATGTGAGGCCTTCAGAGAGCAAAGAGAAGGTGGGCGCGAGGACTGTGCTTCAGGCAGCTTATGACCCGCAACGGTCTCGTCGACCACGGAGGGGAATAAGGTTTGCCCAGGGTCGCCCAGTTTCAAACCTGAGCTCACGTAGTTATCCTCAGTGGTTCCTGATTGCCTCAAGGAAACACACGGGAGGAACAGGGCTTTTCCGTGGAGGCACTTTCGGGCACGGGGACCTCTGCATGGGATCTACTGGGTTAAGTATGCCAGTACCTTAAGTAGGCCTCAGTGACCAAGGTTCTCTGGCTCACGCCTAGCTGGGTTAAGTGTGCAAAACGTACTGTTCCTCAAGCTGGGCCCACAGCCTATCTTTCGCTTCTGTGAGAGTGCTGTCCCGAATCTCCTCCTGGAGCCAGTCGTCAGCACGGTGTCTATTGGCACCGCAGTTCTCTTTCACTCAAGGGGGCCGTTCGACTGGCAGGGAGGGTCTGCCCGGCGCTGCTTTTGCGAGGCTCTTTGACGACTGGAGCACTCAACGTAGGCAACCCAGAGAGCAGTACGTTGCCCTGGCTATGAATGTGAAGAGCTTTCTCCAGGGGCCCGTTTAAGGCTACGTTTCCTCAGAAGCCAGGATCCGCCGTTCCGGCACGGAGAGAAGTCATCATGCGAAAGAGGTGAACGATCTCCTATCCTGTGTGCCCCCAGAAGCATCGAAGAGTTAAGGCCCTCTGAGGTGCAGTATGGCCTCATGGAAACCACTGTACACCCCACTCCCCCGATGTGAAGTAGTGGAACTTACCTTCAGGCCTGAGGTCCCCTTTCGTTTGGCCAGTGCTGAACATGTGGTGCAGTGAGAAAAGTTTCTAGAAAAGTATTGCCAGCACAATTTTCGCTTTAGAGAACACGCAGCCTTGGCCCACAACGACAATCCTGCCGTGAAGAGACGTCGGGCCGCTATTGCTCTTCAGGTAGCTTAGAAGCCAAGCGCAAGGCACCTCCAAACGGGGAGAAAGTGTACTCTCCCATCCGCGTCCCACTTTCAAGCTGAATGACGCAGCACGTTTCTCTGAAGCTTCTGCGGAGGTATCTAGTACAACTGAGAGAGTGCCTGCCTCTGCTGAGAAAGGGTTCGAAGTGGGGATCGCTGGACATGCGAAAGAGTGTTCCCCAGGCCGTGCAAAGTTTAGGCTATGGTGATTCTGGATGGTCCCAAAGGTCCAGAATTGTCCCTGGGAAAGCTGTCCTTTTTCTCTTTCTCCCGCTGGATGTAAACATCTGGGAACCGACTGCGTACGCAGACGTCCTGGGGGAGCTCCCTGGTTACATTTGTGACGCACATTGGTGTTTCACAGAGGAGCCCAAATTCCTCCTTGCGGACACAGCAGCATGGAATGTAAGGCTGTTTAGAACTGCGGACCTTGAGGCCGGTGGAGAGCCGTACAGACGAGAGCTCTCAAGCGAACAGGGAAGCGCTTCGCCATCATCGCGGCACGTGCATGGAGCTTATTCTAACGAATGCATTTACTTCCTGTGGCTCAAACACAACAGAGGAGTTGGAAGGCATACAGTGCCCTTTGACCGTTGTTACAACGAACGTGAGTGCACGGTGTCGCGTGAAATGAATCCCTTACACTGCTGAAGCATTCCGTTAACGCATGTTTCTTCGCTCCTATGGCACTCCGAGGTGTTCCTAACGGGGAAAATCTGGACTTATAATTGAGGCCGGGGAGGGGGGGGGCTCACAATTCTTTTGGCGGCGAGCTCCAGAGTGTTCCTGCTGAAGCTCCCAGCCGGGAACTGAGAGCAGCAGGCCTCACACGAGTACACTCAGACTGCTTCCGTCACGAGTAAACTCTTATGTGAGGCCTTCAGACAGCAAAGAGAAGGTGGGCGCGAGGACTGTGCTTCAGGCAGCTTATGACCTGCAGCTTATGACCCGCAACGGTCTCGTCGACCACGGAGGGGAATAAGGTTTGCCCAGGGTCGCCCAATTTCAAACCTGAGCTCACGTAGTTATCCTCAGTGGTTCCTGATTGCCTCAAGGAAACACACGGGAGGAACAGGGCCCTTCCACGGAGGCACTTTTGGGCACAGGGACCTCTGCAGTCGATCTACAGGATAAGTATGCCAGTGCATTAGGTAGGCCTCAGTGACCAAGGCTCTCTGGCTCATGCTTAGCTGTCTTAAGTTTGCAAAACGTACTGTTCCTCAGGCTGGGTCCACAGCCTACCTTTCGCTTCTGTGGGAGTGCTGTCCGGAATCTCCTCCTGGAGCCAGTCTTCAGCACGGTGCCTATTGACACTGCAGTTCTCTTTCAGTCAAGGAGTCCGTTCGACAGTCAAAAAGAGTCTGCCCAGCGCTTCTTTCGTGAGGCTCTTGGACGACTGGGGCACTCAACCTAGTCAACCCAGAGAGCAGTACGTTGCCCTGGCTATGACTGTGAAGAGCTTTCTCCAGGGGCCTGTTTAGGTTACGTTTCCTCAGGAGCCAGGATCCGCCGTTCCGGCACGGAGAGAAGTCATCATGCGAAATTGTTGAACGAGCTCCTATCCTGTGTGCCCCCAGGAGCCTCGAAGAGTTAAGGCACTCCGTGGTGCAGTATGGCCTCATGCAAACCACTGCACGCCCAACTCCTCCGACGTGAAACACTGGAACTTACCTTGAGGCCTGAGGTCCCCTTTCGTTTGGCCAGAGCTGAACATCTGGTGCCGTGGGAGGAGGTCCTAGAAAGGTATTGCCAGCAGAGTTTTCGCTTTGGAGAACACGCAGCCTTGGCCCACAACGACATTCCTGCCGTGAAGAGACGTCGGGCCGCTAGTGCTGTTCAGGCAGCTTCGAAGCCAAGCGCAAGGCGCCTCCAAACGGGGAGAAAGCGTACTCTCCCATCCGCGTCCCACTTTCAAGCTGAATGACGCAGCATGTTTCTCGGAAGGTTCTGCCGAGCTATCTAGTGCAAGTGACATAGTGCCTGCCTCTGCTGAGAAAGATTTTGACGTGGGGGTCCCTGGACATGCGAAAGAGCGTTCCCCAGGCCGTTCAAAGTTTACGCTTTGGTGATTCTGGATGGTCCCGAAGATCCAGAATTGTCCCTCGGAAAACTGTCCTTTTTTTCTTTCTCCGGCTGGAAGTAAACATCTGGGAACCGACTGCCGTACGCAGCCGTCCTGGGGGAGCCCCCTGGCTTCATTTGTGACGCACATTGGTGTTTCACAAAAGAGCCCAAATTCCTCCTTGGGGGCACACCAGCACGGAATGTAAGGCGGTTTAGAACTGCGTACGTTGAGGCCGTTGGAAGGCCGTTACAAACGAGAGCTTTCAAGCGAACAGGGCAGCGCTTCACCATTATCGTTGCACGTGCATGGAGCTTAACCAAACGAATGCCTTTACTTCCTGTGGCTCAAACACAACAGAGGAGTTGGAAGGCGTACAGTGCCCTTTGACAATTGTTGCAACCAACGTGAGTGAGTGCACTGTGTCTCGTGAAATAAATCCCTTACCCTGTTGAAGCATTCCCTTAACGCATGCTTCTTCGCTCCTATGGCACTCCGAGGTGTTCCTAACGGGGGAAATCTGGACTTTTACTTGAGACCCGGGGGGGACTCACATTTCTTTTGTCGGCGAGCTCTAGAGTGCTCCTGCTGAAGCTCCCAGCCGGGAACTGAGAGCAGCAGGCCTCACACGAGTACACTCAGACTGCTTCCGTCACGAGTAAACTCAGACTTCTCATGTGAGGCCTTCAGAGAGCAAAGAGAAGGTGGACGCGAGGACTGTGCTTCAGGCAGCTTATGACCCGCAACGGTCTCGTCGACCACGGAGGGGAATAAGGTTTGCCCAGGGTCGCCCAGTTTCAAACCTGAGCTCACGTAGTTATCCTCAGTGGTTCCTGATTGCCTCAAGGAAACCCACGGGAGGAACAGGGCTTTTCCGTGGAGGCACTTTCGGGCACGGGGACCTCTGCATGGGATCTACTGGGTTAAGTATGCCAGTACCTTAAGTAGGCCTCAGTGACCAAGGTTCTCTGGCTCACGCCTAGCTGGGTTAAGTGTGCAAAACGTACTGTTCCTCAAGCTGGGCCCACAGCCTATCTTTCGCTTCTGTGAGAGTGCTGTCCCGAATCTCCTCCTGGAGCCAGTCGTCAGCACGGTGTCTATTGGCACCGCAGTTCTCTTTCACTCAAGGGGGCCGTTCGACTGGCAGGGAGGGTCTGCCCGGCGCTGCTTTTGCG
This sequence comes from Phocoena phocoena, assembly GCF_963924675.1. Taxonomy (NCBI): domain Eukaryota; kingdom Metazoa; phylum Chordata; class Mammalia; order Artiodactyla; family Phocoenidae; genus Phocoena; species Phocoena phocoena. Next base: position 115,842 of record NW_027077637.1, on the reverse strand, counting down.
AGGCTCTTTGACGACTGGAGCACTCAACGTAGGCAACCCAGAGAGCAGTACGTTGCCCTGGCTATGAATGTGAAGAGCTTTCTCCAGGGGCCCGTTTAAGGCTACGTTTCCTCAGAAGCCAGGATCCGCCGTTCCGGCACGGAGAGAAGTCATCATGCGAAAGAGGTGAACGATCTCCTATCCTGTGTGCCCCCAGAAGCATCGAAGAGTTAAGGCCCTCTGAGGTGCAGTATGGCCTCATGGAAACCACTGTACACCCCACTCCCCCGATGTGAAGTAGTGGAACTTACCTTCAGGCCTGAGGTCCCCTTTCGTTTGGCCAGTGCTGAACATGTGGTGCAGTGAGAAAAGTTTCTAGAAAAGTATTGCCAGCACAATTTTCGCTTTAGAGAACACGCAGCCTTGGCCCACAACGACAATCCTGCCGTGAAGAGACATCGGGCCGCTATTGCTCTTCAGGTAGCTTAGAAGCCAAGCGCAAGGCACCTCCAAACGGGGAGAAAGTGTACTCTCCCATCCGCGTCCCACTTTCAAGCTGAATGACGCAGCACGTTTCTCTGAAGCTTCTGCGGAGGTATCTAGTACAACTGAGAGAGTGCCTGCCTCTGCTGAGAAAGGGTTCGAAGTGGGGATCGCTGGACATGCGAAAGAGTGTTCCCCAGGCCGTGCAAAGTTTAGGCTATGGTGATTCTGGATGGTCCCAAAGGTCCAGAATTGTCCCTGGGAAAGCTGTCCTTTTTCTCTTTCTCCCGCTGGATGTAAACATCTGGGAACCGACTGCGTACGCAGACGTCCTGGGGGAGCTCCCTGGTTACATTTGTGACGCACATTGGTGTTTCACAGAGGAGCCCAAATTCCTCCTTGCGGACACAGCAGCATGGAATGTAAGGCTGTTTAGAACTGCGGACCTTGAGGCCGGTGGAGAGCCGTACAGACGAGAGCTCTCAAGCGAACAGGAAAGCGCTTCGCCATCATCGCGGCACGTGCATGGAGCTTATTCTAACGAATGCATTTACTTCCTGTGGCTCAAACACAACAGAGGAGTTGGAAGGCATACAGTGCCCTTTGACCGTTGTTACAACGAACGTGAGTGCACGGTGTCGCGTGAAATGAATCCCTTACACTGCTGAAGCATTCCGTTAACGCATGTTTCTTCGCTCCTATGGCACTCCGAGGTGTTCCTAACGGGGAAAATCTGGACTTATAATTGAGGCCGGGGAGGGGGGGGGCTCACAATTCTTTTGGCGGCGAGCTCCAGAGTGTTCCTGCTGAAGCTCCCAGCCGGGAACTGAGAGCAGCAGGCCTCACACGAGTACAGTCAGACTGCTTCCGTCACGAGTAAACTCTTATGTGAGGCCTTCAGACAGCAAAGAGAAGGTGGGCGCGAGGACTGTGCTTCAGGCAGCTTATGACCTGCAGCTTATGACCCGCAACGGTCTCGTCGACCACGGAGGGGAATAAGGTTTGCCCAGGGTCGCCCAGTTTCAAACCTGAGCTCACGTAGTTATCCTCAGTGGTTCCTGATTGCCTCAAGGAAACACACGGGAGGAACAGGGCCCTTCCACGGAGGCACTTTTGGGCACAGGGACCTCTGCAGTCGATCTACAGGATAAGTATGCCAGTGCATTAGGTAGGCCTCAGTGACCAAGGCTCTCTGGCTCATGCTTAGCTGTCTTAAGTTTGCAAAACGTACTGTTCCTCAGGCTGGGCCCACAGCCTACCTTTCGCTTCTGTGGGAGTGCTGTCCGGAATCTCCTCCTGGAGCCAGTCTTCAGCACGGTGCCTATTGACACTGCAGTTCTCTTTCAGTCAAGGAGTCCGTTCGACAGTCAAAAAGAGTCTGCCCAGCGCTTCTTTCGTGAGGCTCTTGGACGACTGGGGCACTCAACCTAGTCAACCCAGAGAGCAGTACGTTGCCCTGGCTATGACTGTGAAGAGCTTTCTCCAGGGGCCTGTTTAGGTTACGTTTCCTCAGGAGCCAGGATCCGCCGTTCCGGCACGGAGAGAAGTCATCATGCGAAATTGTTGAACGAGCTCCTATCCTGTGTGCCCCCAGGAGCCTCGAAGAGTTAAGGCACTCCGTGGTGCAGTATGGCCTCATGCAAACCACTGCACGCCCAACTCCTCCGACGTGAAACACTGGAACTTACCTTGAGGCCTGAGGTCCCCTTTCGTTTGGCCAGAGCTGAACATCTGGTGCCGTGGGAGGAGGTCCTAGAAAGGTATTGCCAGCAGAGTTTTCGCTTTGGAGAACACGCAGCCTTGGCCCACAACGACATTCCTGCCGTGAAGAGACGTCGGGCCGCTAGTGCTGTTCAGGCAGCTTCGAAGCCAAGCGCAAGGCGCCTCCAAACGGGGAGAAAGCGTACTCTCCCATCCGCGTCCCACTTTCAAGCTGAATGACGCAGCATGTTTCTCGGAAGGTTCTGCCGAGCTATCTAGTGCAAGTGACATAGTGCCTGCCTCTGCTGAGAAAGATTTTGACGTGGGGGTCCCTGGACATGCGAAAGAGCGTTCCCCAGGCCGTTCAAAGTTTACGCTTTGGTGATTCTGGATGGTCCCGAAGATCCAGAATTGTCCCTCGGAAAACTGTCCTTTTTTTCTTTCTCCGGCTGGAAGTAAACATCTGGGAACCGACTGCCGTACGCAGCCGTCCTGGGGGAGCCCCCTGGCTTCATTTGTGACGCACATTGGTGTTTCACAAAAGAGCCCAAATTCCTCCTTGGGGGCACACCAGCACGGAATGTAAGGCGGTTTAGAACTGCGTACGTTGAGGCCGTTGGAAGGCCGTTACAAACGAGAGCTTTCAAGCGAACAGGGCAGCGCTTCACCATTATCGTTGCACGTGCATGGAGCTTAACCAAACGAATGCCTTTACTTCCTGTGGCTCAAACACAACAGAGGAGTTGGAAGGCGTACAGTGCCCTTTGACAATTGTTGCAACCAACGTGAGTGAGTGCACTGTGTCTCGTGAAATAAATCCCTTACCCTGTTGAAGCATTCCCTTAACGCATGCTTCTTCGCTCCTATGGCACTCCGAGGTGTTCCTAACGGGGGAAATCTGGACTTTTACTTGAGACCCGGGGGGGACTCACATTTCTTTTGTCGGCGAGCTCTAGAGTGCTCCTGCTGAAGCTCCCAGCCAGGAACTGAGAGCAGCAGGCCTCACACGAGTACACTCAGACTGCTTCCGTCACGAGTAAACTCAGACTTCTCATGTGAGGCCTTCAGAGAGCAAAGAGAAGGTGGGCGCGAGGACTGTGCTTCAGGCAGCTTATGACCCGCAACGGTCTCGTCGACCACGGAGGGGAATAAGGTTTGCCCAGGGTCGCCCAGTTTCAAACCTGAGCTCACGTAGTTATCCTCAGTGGTTCCTGATTGCCTCAAGGAAACCCACGGGAGGAACAGGGCTTTTCCGTGGAGGCACTTTCGGGCACGGGGACCTCTGCATGGGATCTACTGGGTTAAGTATGCCAGTACCTTAAGTAGGCCTCAGTGACCAAGGTTCTCTGGCTCACGCCTAGCTGGGTTAAGTGTGCAAAACGTACTGTTCCTCAAGCTGGGCCCACAGCCTATCTTTCGCTTCTGTGAGAGTGCTGTCCCGAATCTCCTCCTGGAGCCAGTCGTCAGCACGGTGTCTATTGGCACCGCAGTTCTCTTTCACTCAAGGGGGCCGTTCGACTGGCAGGGAGGGTCTGCCCGGCGCTGCTTTTGCGAGGCTCTTTGACGACTGGAGCACTCAACGTAGGCAACCCAGAGAGCAGTACGTTGCCCTGGCTATGAATGTGAAGAGCTTTCTCCAGGGGCCCGTTTAAGGCTACGTTTCCTCAGAAGCCAGGATCCGCCGTTCCGGCACGGAGAGAAGTCATCATGCGAAAGAGGTGAACGATCTCCTATCCTGTGTGCCCCCAGGAGCATCGAAGAATTAAGGCCCTCTGAGGTGCAGTATGGCCTCATGGAAACCACTGTACACCCCACTCCCCCGATGTGAAGTAGTGGAACTTACCTTCAGGCCTGAGGTCCCCTTTCGTTTGGCCAGTGCTGAACATGTGGTGCAGTGAGAAAAGTTTCTAGAAAAGTATTGCCAGCACAATTTTCGCTTTAGAGAACACGCAGCCTTGGCCCACAACGACAATCCTGCCGTGAAGAGACGTCGGGCCGCTATTGCTCTTCAGGTAGCTTAGAAGCCAAGCGCAAGGCACCTCCAAACGGGGAGAAAGTGTACTCTCCCATCCGCGTCCCACTTTCAAGCTGAATGACGCAGCACGTTTCTCTGAAGCTTCTGCGGAGGTGTCTAGTACAACTGAGAGAGTGCCTGCCTCTGCTGAGAAAGGGTTCGAAGTGGGGATCGCTGGACATGCGAAAGAGTGTTCCCCAGGCCGTGCAAAGTTTAGGCTATGGTGATTCTGGATGGTCCCAAAGGTCCAGAATTGTCCCTGGGAAAGCTGTCCTTTTTCTCTTTCTCCCGCTGGATGTAAACATCTGGGAACCGACTGCGTACGCAGACGTCCTGGGGGAGCTCCCTGGTTACATTTGTGACGCACATTGGTGTTTCACAGAGGAGCCCAAATTCCTCCTTGCGGACACAGCAGCATGGAATGTAAGGCTGTTTAGAACTGCGGACCTTGAGGCCGTTGGAGAGCTGTACAGACGAGAGCTCTCAAGCGAACAGGGAAGCGCTTCGCCATCATCGTGGCACGTGCATGGAGCTTATTCTAACGAATGCATTTACTTCCTGTGGCTCAAACACAACAGAGGAGTTGGAAGGCATACAGTGCCCTTTGACCGTTGTTACAACGAACGTGAGTGCACGGTGTCGCGTGAAATGAATCCCTTACACTGCTGAAGCATTCCGTTAACGCATGTTTCTTCGCTCCTATGGCACTCCGAGGTGTTCCTAACGGGGGAAATCTGGACTTATAATTGAGGCCGGGGAGGGGGGGTGGCTCACAATTCTTTTGGCGGCGAGCTCCAGAGTGCTCCTGCTGAAGCTCCCAGCCGGGAACTGAGAGCAGCAGGCCTCACACGAGTACACTCAGACTGCTTCAGTCACGAGTAAACTCTTATGTGAGGCCTTCAGACAACAAAGAGAAGGTGGGCGCGAGGACTGTGCTTCAGGCAGCTTATGACCTGCAGCTTATGACCCGCAACGGTCTCGTCGACCACGGAGGGGAATAAGGTTTGCCCAGGGTCGCCCAGTTTCAAACCTGAGCTCACGTAGTTATCCTCAGTGGTTCCTGATTGCCTCAAGGAAACACACGGGAGGAACAGAGCCCTTCCACGGAGGCACTTTTGGGCACAGGGACCTCTGCAGTCGATCTACAGGATAAGTATGCCAGTGCATTAGGTAGGCCTCAGTGACCAAGGCTCTCTGGCTCATGCTTAGCTGTCTTAAGTTTGCAAAACGTACTGTTCCTCAGGCTGGGCCCACAGCCTACCTTTCGCTTCTGTGGGAGTGCTGTCCGGAATCTCCTCCTGGAGCCAGTCTTCAGCACGGTGCCTATTGACACTGCAGTTCTCTTTCAGTCAAGGAGTCCGTTCGACAGTCAAAAAGAGTCTGCCCAGCGCTTCTTTCGTGAGGCTCTTGGACGACTGGGGCACTCAACCTAGTCAACCCAGAGAGCAGTACGTTGCCCTGGCTATGACTGTGAAGAGCTTTCTCCAGGGGCCTGTTTAGGTTACGTTTCCTCAGGAGCCAGGATCCGCCGTTCCGGCACGGAGAGAAGTCATCATGCGAAATTGTTGAACGAGCTCCTATCCTGTGTGCCCCCAGGAGCCTCGAAGAGTTAAGGCACTCCGTGGTGCAGTATGGCCTCATGCAAACCACTGCACGCCCAACTCCTCCGACGTGAAACACTGGAACTTACCTTGAGGCCTGAGGTCCCCTTTCGTTTGGCCAGAGCTGAACATCTGGTGCCGTGGGAGGAGGTCCTAGAAAGGTATTGCCAGCAGAGTTTTCGCTTTGGAGAACACGCAGCCTTGGCCCACAACGACATTCCTGCCGTGAAGAGACGTCGGGCCGCTAGTGCTGTTCAGGCAGCTTCGAAGCCAAGCGCAAGGCGCCTCCAAACGGGGAGAAAGCGTACTCTCCCATCCGCGTCCCACTTTCAAGCTGAATGACGCAGCATGTTTCTCGGAAGGTTCTGCCGAGCTATCTAGTGCAAGTGACATAGTGCCTGCCTCTGCTGAGAAAGATTTTGACGTGGGGGTCCCTGGACATGCGAAAGAGCGTTCCCCAGGCCGTTCAAAGTTTACGCTTTGGTGATTCTGGATGGTCCCGAAGATCCAGAATTGTCCCTCGGAAAACTGTCCTTTTTTTCTTTCTCCGGCTGGAAGTAAACATCTGGGAACCGACTGCCGTACGCAGCCGTCCTGGGGGAGCCCCCTGGCTTCATTTGTGACGCACATTGGTGTTTCACAAAAGAGCCCAAATTCCTCCTTGGGGGCACACCAGCACGGAATGTAAGGCGGTTTAGAACTGCGTACGTTGAGGCCGTTGGAAGGCCGTTACAAACGAGAGCTTTCAAGCGAACAGGGCAGCGCTTCACCATTATCGTTGCACGTGCATGGAGCTTAACCAAACGAATGCCTTTACTTCCTGTGGCTCAAACACAACAGAGGAGTTGGAAGGCGTACAGTGCCCTTTGACAATTGTTGCAACCAACGTGAGTGAGTGCACTGTGTCTCGTGAAATAAATCCCTTACCCTGTTGAAGCATTCCCTTAACGCATGCTTCTTCGCTCCTATGGCACTCCGAGGTGTTCCTAACGGGGGAAATCTGGACTTTTACTTGAGACCCGGGGGGGACTCACATTTCTTTTGTCGGCGAGCTCTAGAGTGCTCCTGCTGAAGCTCCCAGCCGGGAACTGAGAGCAGCAGGCCTCACACGAGTACACTCAGACTGCTTCCGTCACGAGTAAACTCAGACTTCTCATGTGAGGCCTTCAGAGAGCAAAGAGAAGGTGGACGCGAGGACTGTGCTTCAGGCAGCTTATGACCCGCAACGGTCTCGTCGACCACGGAGGGGAATAAGGTTTGCCCAGGGTCGCCCAGTTTCAAACCTGAGCTCACGTAGTTATCCTCAGTGGTTCCTGATTGCCTCAAGGAAACCCACGGGAGGAACAGGGCTTTTCCGTGGAGGCACTTTCGGGCACGGGGACCTCTGCATGGGATCTACTGGGTTAAGTATGCCAGTACCTTAAGTAGGCCTCAGTGACCAAGGTTCTCTGGCTCACGCCTAGCTGGGTTAAGTGTGCAAAACGTACTGTTCCTCAAGCTGGGCCCACAGCCTATCTTTCGCTTCTGTGAGAGTGCTGTCCCGAATCTCCTCCTGGAGCCAGTCGTCAGCACGGTGTCTATTGGCACCGCAGTTCTCTTTCACTCAAGGGGGCCGTTCGACTGGCAGGGAGGGTCTGCCCGGCGCTGCTTTTGCGAGGCTCTTTGACGACTGGAGCACTCAACGTAGGCAACCCAGAGAGCAGTACGTTGCCCTGGCTATGAATGTGAAGAGCTTTCTCCAGGGGCCCGTTTAAGGCTACGTTTCCTCAGAAGCCAGGATCCGCCGTTCCGGCACGGAGAGAAGTCATCATGCGAAAGAGGTGAACGATCTCCTATCCTGTGTGCGCCCAGAAACATCGAAGAGTTAAGGCCCTCTGAGGTGCAGTATGGCCTCATGGAAACCACTGTACACCCCACTCCCCCGATGTGAAGTAGTGGAACTTACCTTCAGGCCTGAGGTCCCCTTTCGTTTGGCCAGTGCTGAACATGTGGTGCAGTGAGAAAAGTTTCTAGAAAAGTATTGCCAGCACAATTTTCGCTTTAGAGAACACGCAGCCTTGGCCCACAACGACAATCCTGCCGTGAAGAGACGTCGGGCCGCTATTGCTCTTCAGGTAGCTTAGAAGCCAAGCGCAAGGCACCTCCAAACGGGGAGAAAGTGTACTCTCCCATCCGCGTCCCACTTTCAAGCTGAATGACGCAGCACGTTTCTCTGAAGCTTCTGCGGAGGTATCTAGTACAACTGAGAGAGTGCCTGCCTCTGCTGAGAAAGGGTTCGAAGTGGGGATCGCTGGACATGCGAAAGAGTGTTCCCCAGGCCGTGCAAAGTTTAGGCTATGGTGATTCTGGATGGTCCCAAAGGTCCAGAATTGTCCCTGGGAAAGCTGTCCTTTTTCTCTTTCTCCCGCTGGATGTAAACATCTGGGAACCGACTGCGTACGCAGACGTCCTGGGGGAGCTCCCTGGTTACATTTGTGACGCACATTGGTGTTTCACAGAGGAGCCCAAATTCCTCCTTGCGGACACAGCAGCATGGAATGTAAGGCTGTTTAGAACTGCGGACCTTGAGGCCGTTGGAGAGCCGTACAGACGAGAGCTCTCAAGCGAACAGGGAAGCGCTTCGCCATCATCGTGGCACGTGCATGGAGCTTATTCTAACGAATGCATTTACTTCCTGTGGCTCAAACACAACAGAGGAGTTGGAAGGCATACAGTGCCCTTTGACCGTTGTTACAACGAACGTGAGTGCACGGTGTCGCGTGAAATGAATCCCTTACACTGCTGAAGCATTCCGTTAACGCATGTTTCTTCGCTCCTATGGCACTCCGAGGTGTTCCTAACGGGGGAAATCTGGACTTATAATTGAGGCCGGGGAGGGGGGGTGGCTCACAATTCTTTTGGCGGTGAGCTCCAGAGTGCTCCTGCTGAAGCTCCCAGCCGGGAACTGAGAGCAGCAGGCCTCACACGAGTACACTCAGACTGCTTCCGTCACGAGTAAACTCTTATGTGAGGCCTTCAGACAACAAAGAGAAGGTGGGCGCGAGGACTGTGCTTCAGGCAGCTTATGACCTGCAGCTTATGACCCGCAACGGTCTCGTCGACCACGGAGGGGAATAAGGTTTGCCCAGGGTCGCCCAGTTTCAAACCTGAGCTCACGTAGTTATCCTCAGTGGTTCCTGATTGCCTCAAGGAAACACACGGGAGGAACAGAGCCCTTCCACGGAGGCACTTTTGGGCACAGGGACCTCTGCAGTCGATCTACAGGATAAGTATGCCAGTGCATTAGGTAGGCCTCAGTGACCAAGGCTCTCTGGCTCATGCTTAGCTGTCTTAAGTTTGCAAAACGTACTGTTCCTCAGGCTGGGCCCACAGCCTACCTTTCGCTTCTGTGGGAGTGCTGTCCGGAATCTCCTCCTGGAGCCAGTCTTCAGCACGGTGCCTATTGACACTGCAGTTCTCTTTCAGTCAAGGAGTCCGTTCGACAGTCAAAAAGAGTCTGCCCAGCGCTTCTTTCGTGAGGCTCTTGGACGACTGGGGCACTCAACCTAGTCAACCCAGAGAGCAGTACGTTGCCCTGGCTATGAATGTGAAGAGCTTTCTCCAGGGGCCTGTTTAGGTTACGTTTCCTCAGGAGCCAGGATCCGCCGTTCCGGCACGGAGAGAAGTCATCATGCGAAATTGTTGAACGAGCTCCTATCCTGTGTGCCCCCAGGAGCCTCGAAGAGTTAAGGCACTCCGTGGTGCAGTATGGCCTCATGCAAACCACTGCACGCCCAACTCCTCCGACGTGAAACACTGGAACTTACCTTGAGGCCTGAGGTCCCCTTTCGTTTGGCCAGAGCTGAACATCTGGTGCCGTGGGAGGAGGTCCTAGAAAGGTATTGCCAGCAGAGTTTTCGCTTTGGAGAACACGCAGCCTTGGCCCACAACGACATTCCTGCCGTGAAGAGACGTCGGGCCGCTAGTGCTGTTCAGGCAGCTTCGAAGCCAAGCGCAAGGCGCCTCCAAACGGGGAGAAAGCGTACTCTCCCATCCGCGTCCCACTTTCAAGCTGAATGACGCAGCATGTTTCTCGGAAGGTTCTGCCGAGCTATCTAGTGCAAGTGACATAGTGCCTGCCTCTGCTGAGAAAGATTTTGACGTGGGGGTCCCTGGACATGCGAAAGAGCGTTCCCCAGGCCGTTCAAAGTTTACGCTTTGGTGATTCTGGATGGTCCCGAAGATCCAGAATTGTCCCTCGGAAAACTGTCCTTTTTTTCTTTCTCCGGCTGGAAGTAAACATCTGGGAACCGACTGCCGTACGCAGCCGTCCTGGGGGAGCCCCCTGGCTTCATTTGTGACGCACATTGGTGTTTCACAAAAGAGCCCAAATTCCTCCTTGGGGGCACACCAGCACGGAATGTAAGGCGGTTTAGAACTGCGTACGTTGAGGCCGTTGGAAGGCCGTTACAAACGAGAGCTTTCAAGCGAACAGGGCAGCGCTTCACCATTATCGTTGCACGTGCATGGAGCTTAACCAAACGAATGCCTTTACTTCCTGTGGCTCAAACACAACAGAGGAGTTGGAAGGCGTACAGTGCCCTTTGACAATTGTTGCAACCAACGTGAGTGAGTGCACTGTGTCTCGTGAAATAAATCCCTTACCCTGTTGAAGCATTCCCTTAACGCATGCTTCTTCGCTCCTATGGCACTCCGAGGTGTTCCTAACGGGGGAAATCTGGACTTTTACTTGAGACCCGGGGGGGGACTCACATTTCTTTTGTCGGCGAGCTCTAGAGTGCTCCTGCTGAAGCTCCCAGCCGGGAACTGAGAGCAGCAGGCCTCACACGAGTACACTCAGACTGCTTCCGTCACGAGTAAACTCAGACTTCTCATGTGAGGCCTTCAGAGAGCAAAGAGAAGGTGGGCGCGAGGACTGTGCTTCAGGCAGCTTATGACCCGCAACGGTCTCGTCGACCACGGAGGGGAATAAGGTTTGCCCAGGGTCGCCCAGTTTCAAACCTGAGCTCACGTAGTTATCCTCAGTGGTTCCTGATTGCCTCAAGGAAACACACGGGAGGAACAGGGCTTTTCCGTGGAGGCACTTTCGGGCACGGGGACCTCTGCATGGGATCTACTGGGTTAAGTATGCCAGTACCTTAAGTAGGCCTCAGTGACCAAGGTTCTCTGGCTCACGCCTAGCTGGGTTAAGTGTGCAAAACGTACTGTTCCTCAAGCTGGGCCCACAGCCTATCTTTCGCTTCTGTGAGAGTGCTGTCCCGAATCTCCTCCTGGAGCCAGTCGTCAGCACGGTGTCTATTGGCACCGCAGTTCTCTTTCACTCAAGGGGGCCGTTCGACTGGCAGGGAGGGTCTGCCCGGCGCTGCTTTTGCGAGGCTCTTTGACGACTGGAGCACTCAACGTAGGCAACCCAGAGAGCAGTACGTTGCCCTGGCTATGAATGTGAAGAGCTTTCTCCAGGGGCCCGTTTAAGGCTACGTTTCCTCAGAAGCCAGGATCCGCCGTTCCGGCACGGAGAGAAGTCATCATGCGAAAGAGGTGAACGATCTCCTATCCTGTGTGCCCCCAGAAGCATCGAAGAGTTAAGGCCCTCTGAGGTGCAGTATGGCCTCATGGAAACCACTGTACACCCCACTCCCCCGATGTGAAGTAGTGGAACTTACCTTCAGGCCTGAGGTCCCCTTTCGTTTGGCCAGTGCTGAACATGTGGTGCAGTGAGAAAAGTTTCTAGAAAAGTATTGCCAGCACAATTTTCGCTTTAGAGAACACGCAGCCTTGGCCCACAACGACAATCCTGCCGTGAAGAGACGTCGGGCCGCTATTGCTCTTCAGGTAGCTTAGAAGCCAAGCGCAAGGCACCTCCAAACGGGGAGAAAGTGTACTCTCCCATCCGCGTCCCACTTTCAAGCTGAATGACGCAGCACGTTTCTCTGAAGCTTCTGCGGAGGTATCTAGTACAACTGAGAGAGTGCCTGCCTCTGCTGAGAAAGGGTTCGAAGTGGGGATCGCTGGACATGCGAAAGAGTGTTCCCCAGGCCGTGCAAAGTTTAGGCTATGGTGATTCTGGATGGTCCCAAAGGTCCAGAATTGTCCCTGGGAAAGCTGTCCTTTTTCTCTTTCTCCCGCTGGATGTAAACATCTGGGAACCGACTGCGTACGCAGACGTCCTGGGGGAGCTCCCTGGTTACATTTGTGACGCACATTGGTGTTTCACAGAGGAGCCCAAATTCCTCCTTGCGGACACAGCAGCACGGAATGTAAGGCTGTTTAGAACTGCGGACCTTGAGGCCGGTGGAGAGCCGTACAGACGAGAGCTCTCAAGCGAACAGGGAAGCGCTTCGCCATCATCGCGGCACGTGCATGGAGCTTATTCTAACGAATGCATTTACTTCCTGTGGCTCAAACACAACAGAGGAGTTGGAAGGCATACAGTGCCCTTTGACCGTTGTTACAACGAACGTGAGTGCACGGTGTCGCGTGAAATGAATCCCTTACACTGCTGAAGCATTCCGTTAACGCATGTTTCTTCGCTCCTATGGCACTCCGAGGTGTTCCTAACGGGGGAAATCTGGACTTATAATTGAGGCCGGGGAGGGGGGGGGCTCACAATTCTTTTGGCGGCGAGCTCCAGAGTGTTCCTGCTGAAGCTCCCAGCCGGGAACTGAGAGCAGCAGGCCTCACACGAGTACACTCAGACTGCTTCCGTCACGAGTAAACTCTTATGTGAGGCCTTCAGACAGCAAAGAGAAGGTGGGCGCGAGGACTGTGCTTCAGGCAGCTTATGACCTGCAGCTTATGACCCGCAACGGTCTCGTCGACCACGGAGGGGAATAAGGTTTGCCCAGGGTCGCCCAGTTTCAAACCTGAGCTCACGTAGTTATCCTCAGTGGTTCCTGATTGCCTCAAGGAAACACACGGGAGGAACAGGGCCCTTCCACGGAGGCACTTTTGGGCACAGGGACCTCTGCAGTCGATCTACAGGATAAGTATGCCAGTGCATTAGGTAGGCCTCAGTGACCAAGGCTCTCTGGCTCATGCTTAGCTGTCTTAAGTTTGCAAAACGTACTGTTCCTCAGGCTGGGCCCACAGCCTACCTTTCGCTTCTGTGGGAGTGCTGTCCGGAATCTCCTCCTGGAGCCAGTCTTCAGCACGGTGCCTATTGACACTGCAGTTCTCTTTCAGTCAAGGAGTCCGTTCGACAGTCAAAAAGAGTCTGCCCAGCGCTTCTTTCGTGAGGCTCTTGGACGACTGGGGCACTCAACCTAGTCAACCCAGAGAGCAGTACGTTGCCCTGGCTATGACTGTGAAGAGCTTTCTCCAGGGGCCTGTTTAGGTTACGTTTCCTCAGGAGCCAGGATCCGCCGTTCCGGCACGGAGAGAAGTCATCATGCGAAATTGTTGAACGAGCTCCTATCCTGTGTGCCCCCAGGAGCCTCGAAGAGTTAAGGCACTCCGTGGTGCAGTATGGCCTCATGCAAACCACTGCACGCCCAACTCCTCCGACGTGAAACACTGGAACTTACCTTGAGGCCTGAGGTCCCCTTTCGTTTGGCCAGAGCTGAACATCTGGTGCCGTGGGAGGAGGTCCTAGAAAGGTATTGCCAGCAGAGTTCTCGCTTTGGAGAACACGCAGCCTTGGCCCACAACGACATTCCTGCCGTGAAGAGACGTCGGGCCGCTAGTGCTGTTCAGGCAGCTTCGAAGCCAAGCGCAAGGCGCCTCCAAACGGGGAGAAAGCGTGCTCTCCCATCCGCGTCCCACTTTCAAGCTGAATGACGCAGCATGTTTCTCGGAAGGTTCTGCCGAGCTATCTAGTGCAAGTGACATAGTGCCTGCCTCTGCTGAGAAAGATTTTGACGTGGGGGTCACTGGACATGCGAAAGAGCGTTCCCCAGGCCGTTCAAAGTTTACGCTTTGGTGATTCTGGATGGTCCCGAAGATCCAGAATTGTCCCTCGGAAAACTGTCCTTTTTTTCTTTCTCCGGCTGGAAGTAAACATCTGGGAACCGACTGCCGTACGCAGCCGTCCTGGGGGAGCCCCCTGGCTTCATTTGTGACGCACATTGGTGTTTCACAAAAGAGCCCAAATTCCTCCTTGGGGGCACACCAGCACGGAATGTAAGGCGGTTTAGAACTGCGTACGTTGAGGCCGTTGAAAGGCCGTTACAAACGAGAGCTTTCAAGCGAACAGGGCAGCGCTTCACCATTATCGTTGCACGTGCATGGAGCTTAACCAAACGAATGCCTTTACTTCCTGTGGCTCAAACACAACAGAGGAGTTGGAAGGCGTACAGTGCCCTTTGACAATTGTTGCAACCAACGTGAGTGAGTGCACTGTGTCTCGTGAAATAAATCCCTTACCCTGTTGAAGCATTCCCTTAACGCATGCTTCTTCGCTCCTATGGCACTCCGAGGTGTTCCTAACGGGGGAAATCTGGACTTTTACTTGAGACCCGGGGGGGACTCACATTTCTTTTGTCGGCGAGCTCTAGAGTGCTCCTGCTGAAGCTCCCAGCCGGGAACTGAGAGCAGCAGGCCTCACACGAGTACACTCAGACTGCTTCCGTCACGAGTAAACTCAGACTTCTCATGTGAGGCCTTCAGAGAGCAAAGAGAAGGTGGGCGCGAGGACTGTGCTTCAGGCAGCTTATGACCCGCAACGGTCTCGTCGACCACGGAGGGGAATAAGGTTTGCCCAGGGTCGCCCAGTTTCAAACCTGAGCTCACGTAGTTATCCTCAGTGGTTCCTGATTGCCTCAAGGAAACACACGGGAGGAACAGGGCTTTTCCGTGGAGGCACTTTCGGGCATGGGGACCTCTGCATGGGATCTACTGGGTTAAGTATGCCAGTACCTTAAGTAGGCCTCAGTGACCAAGGTTCTCTGGCTCACGCCTAGCTGGGTTAAGTGTGCAAAACGTACTGTTCCTCAAGCTGGGCCCACAGCCTATCTTTCGCTTCTGTGAGAGTGCTGTCCCCAATCTCCTCCTGGAGCCAGTCGTCAGCACGGTGTCTATTGGCACCGCAGTTCTCTTTCACTCAAGGGGGCCGTTCGACTGGCAGGGAGGGTCTGCCCGGCGCTGCTTTTGCGAGGCTCTTTGACGACTGGAGCACTCAACGTAGGCAACCCAGAGAGCAGTACGTTGCCCTGGCTATGAATGTGAAGAGCTTTCTCCAGGGGCCCGTTTAAGGCTACGTTTCCTCAGAAGCCAGGATCCGCCGTTCCGGCACGGAGAGAAGTCATCATGCGAAAGAGGTGAACGATCTCCTATCCTGTGTGCCCCCAGGAGCATCGAAGAATTAAGGCCCTCTGAGGTGCAGTATGGCCTCATGGAAACCACTGTACACCCCACTCCCCCGATGTGAAGTAGTGGAACTTACCTTCAGGCCTGAGGTCCCCTTTCGTTTGGCCAGTGCTGAACATGTGGTGCAGTGAGAAAAGTTTCTAGAAAAGTATTGCCAGCACAATTTTCGCTTTAGAGAACACGCAGCCTTGGCCCACAACGACAATCCTGCCGTGAAGAGACGTCGGGCCGCTATTGCTCTTCAGGTAGCTTAGAAGCCAAGCGCAAGGCACCTCCAAACGGGGAGAAAGTGTACTCTCCCATCCGCGTCCCACTTTCAAGCTGAATGACGCAGCACGTTTCTCTGAAGCTTCTGCGGAGGTATCTAGTACAACTGAGAGAGTGCCTGCCTCTGCTGAGAAAGGGTTCGAAGTGGGGATCGCTGGACATGCGAAAGAGTGTTCCCCAGGCCGTGCAAAGTTTAGGCTATAGTGATTCTGGATGGTCCCAAAGGTCCAGAATTGTCCCTGGGAAAGCTGTCCTTTTTCTCTTTCTCCCGCTGGATGTAAACATCTGGGAACCGACTGCGTACGCAGACGTCCTGGGGGAGCTCCCTGGTTACATTTGTGACGCACATTGGTGTTTCACAGAGGAGCCCAAATTCCTCCTTGCGGACACAGCAGCATGGAATGTAAGGCTGTTTAGAACTGCGGACCTTGAGGCCGTTGGAGAGCCGTACAGACGAGAGCTCTCAAGCTCTCAACAGGGAAGCGCTTCGCCATCATCGTGGCACGTGCATGGAGCTTATTCTAACGAGTGCATTTACTTCCTGTGGCTCAAACACAACAGAGGAGTTGGAAGGCATACAGTGCCCTTTGACCGTTGTTACAACGAACGTGAGTGCACGGTGTCGCGTGAAATGAATCCCTTACACTGCTGAAGCATTCCGTTAACGCATGTTTCTTCGCTCCTATGGCACTCCGAGGTGTTCCTAACGGGGGAAATCTGGACTTATAATTGAGGCCGGGGGGGGTGGGGGGCTCACAATTCTTTTGTCGGCGAGCTCCAGAGTGCTCCTGCTGAAGCTCCCAGCCGGGAACTGAGAGCAGCAGGCCTCACACGAGTACACTCAGACTGCTTCCGTCACGAGTAAACTCAGACTTCTTATGTGAGGCCTTCAGACAGCAAAGAGAAGGTGGGCGCGAGGACTGTGCTTCAGGCAGCTTATGACCCGCAACGGTCTCGTCGACCACGGAGGGGAATAAGGTTTGCCCAGGGTCGCCCAGTTTCAAACCTGAGCTCACGTAGTTATCCTCAGTGGTTCCTGATTGCCTCAAGGAAACACACGGGAGGAACAGGGCCCTTCCACGGAGGCACTTTTGGGCACAGGGACCTCTGCAGTCGATCTACAGGATAAGTATGCCAGTGCATTAGGTAGGCCTCAGTGACCAAGGCTCTCTGGCTCATGCTTAGCTGTCTTAAGTTTGCAAAACGTACTGTTCCTCAGGCTGGGCCCACAGCCTACCTTTCGCTTCTGTGGGAGTGCTGTCCGGAATCTCCTCCTGGAGCCAGTCTTCAGCACGGTGCCTATTGACACTGCAGTTCTCTTTCAGTCAAGGAGTCCGTTCGACAGTCAAAAAGAGTCTGCCCAGCGCTTCTTTCGTGAGGCTCTTGGACGACTGGGGCACTCAACCTAGTCAACCCAGAGAGCAGTACGTTGCCCTGGCTATGACTGTGAAGAGCTTTCTCCAGGGGCCTGTTTAGGTTACGTTTCCTCAGGAGCGAGGATCCGCCGTTCCGGCACGGAGAGAAGTCATCATGCGAAATTGTTGAATGAGCTCCTATCCTGTGTGCCCCCAGGAGCCTCGAAGAGTTAAGGCACTCCGTGGTGCAGTATGGCCTCATGCAAACCACTGCACGCCCAACTCCTCCGACGTGAAACACTGGAACTTACCTTGAGGCCTGAGGTCCCCTTTCATTTGGCCAGAGCTGAACATCTGGTGCCGTGGGAGGAGGTCCTAGAAAGGTATTGCCAGCAGAGTTCTCGCTTTGGAGAACACGCAGCCTTGGCCCACAACGACATTCCTGCCGTGAAGAGACGTCGGGCCGCTAGTGCTGTTCAGGCAGCTTCGAAGCCAAGCGCAAGGCGCCTCCAAACGGGGAGAAAGCGTACTCTCCCATCCGCGTCCCACTTTCAAGCTGAATGACGCAGCATGTTTCTCGGAAGGTTCTGCCGAGCTATCTAGTGCAAGTGACATAGTGCCTGCCTCTGCTGAGAAAGATTTTGACGTGGGGGTCCCTGGACATGCGAAAGAGCGTTCCCCAGGCCGTTCAAAGTTTACGCTTTGGTGATTCTGGATGGTCCCGAAGATCCAGAATTGTCCCTCGGAAAACTGTCCTTTTTTTCTTTCTCCGGCTGGAAGTAAACATCTGGGAACCGACTGCCGTACGCAGCCGTCCTGGGGGAGCCCCCTGGCTTCATTTGTGACGCACATTGGTGTTTCACAAAAGAGCCCAAATTCCTCCTTGGGGGCACACCAGCACGGAATGTAAGGCGGTTTAGAACTGCGTACGTTGAGGCCGTTGGAAGGCCGTTACAAACGAGAGCTTTCAAGCGAACAGGGCAGCGCTTCACCATTATCGTTGCACGTGCATGGAGCTTAACCAAACGAATGCCTTTACTTCCTGTGGCTCAAACACAACAGAGGAGTTGGAAGGCGTACAGTGCCCTTTGACAATTGTTGCAACCAACGTGAGTGAGTGCACTGTGTCTCGTGAAATAAATCCCTTACCCTGTTGAAGCATTCCCTTAACGCATGCTTCTTCGCTCCTATGGCACTCCGAGGTGTTCCTAACGGGGGAAATCTGGACTTTTACTTGAGACCCGGGGGGGACTCACATTTCTTTTGTTGGCGAGCTCTAGAGTGCTCCTGCTGAAGCTCCCAGCCGGGAACTGAGAGCAGCAGGCCTCACACGAGTACACTCAGACTGCTTCCGTCACGAGTAAACTCAGACTTCTCATGTGAGGCCTTCAGAGAGCAAAGAGAAGGTGGGCGCGAGGACTGTGCTTCAGGCAGCTTATGACCCGCAACGGTCTCGTCGACCACGGAGGGGAATAAGGTTTGCCCAGGGTCGCCCAGTTTCAAACCTGAGCTCACGTAGTTATCCTCAGTGGTTCCTGATTGCCTCAAGGAAACACACGGGAGGAACAGGGCTTTTCCGTGGAGGCACTTTCGGGCACGGGGACCTCTGCATGGGATCTACTGGGTTAAGTATGCCAGTACCTTAAGTAGGCCTCAGTGACCAAGGTTCTCTGGCTCACGCCTAGCTGGGTTAAGTGTGCAAAACGTACTGTTCCTCAAGCTGGGCCCACAGCCTATCTTTCGCTTCTGTGAGAGTGCTGTCCCCAATCTCCTCCTGGAGCCAGTCGTCAGCACGGTGTCTATTGGCACCGCAGTTCTCTTTCACTCAAGGGGGCCGTTCGACTGGCAGGGAGGGTCTGCCCGGCGCTGCTTTTGCGAGGCTCTTTGACGACTGGAGCACTCAACGTAGGCAACCCAGAGAGCAGTACGTTGCCCTGGCTATGAATGTGAAGAGCTTTCTCCAGGGGCCCGTTTAAGGCTACGTTTCCTCAGAAGCCAGGATCCGCCGTTCCGGCACGGAGAGAAGTCATCATGCGAAAGAGGTGAACGATCTCCTATCCTGTGTGCCCCCAGGAGCATCGAAGAATTAAGGCCCTCTGAGGTGCAGTATGGCCTCATGGAAACCACTGTACACCCCACTCCCCCGATGTGAAGTAGTGGAACTTACCTTCAGGCCTGAGGTCCCCTTTCGTTTGGCCAGTGCTGAACATGTGGTGCAGTGAGAAAAGTTTCTAGAAAAGTATTGCCAGCACAATTTTCGCTTTAGAGAACACGCAGCCTTGGCCCACAACGACAATCCTGCCGTGAAGAGACGTCGGGCCGCTATTGCTCTTCAGGTAGCTTAGAAGCCAAGCGCAAGGCACCTCCAAACGGGGAGAAAGTGTACTCTCCCATCCGCGTCCCACTTTCAAGCTGAATGACGCAGCACGTTTCTCTGAAGCTTCTGCGGAGGTATCTAGTACAACTGAGAGAGTGCCTGCCTCTGCTGAGAAAGGGTTCGAAGTGGGGATCGCTGGACATGCGAAAGAGTGTTCCCCAGGCCGTGCAAAGTTTAGGCTATGGTGATTCTGGATGGTCCCAAAGGTCCAGAATTGTCCCTGGGAAAGCTGTCCTTTTTCTCTTTCTCCCGCTGGATGTAAACATCTGGGAACCGACTGCGTACGCAGACGTCCTGGGGGAGCTCCCTGGTTACATTTGTGACGCACATTGGTGTTTCACAGAAGAGCCCAAATTCCTCCTTGCGGACACAGCAGCATGGAATGTAAGGCTGTTTAGAACTGCGGACCTTGAGGCCGTTGGAGAGCCGTACAGACGAGAGCTCTCAAGCTCTCAACAGGGAAGCGCTTCGCCATCATCGTGGCACGTGCATGGAGCTTATTCTAACGAATGCATTTACTTCCTGTGGCTCAAACACAACAGAGGAGTTGGAAGGCATACAGTGCCCTTTGACCGTTGTTACAACGAACGTGAGTGCACGGTGTCGCGTGAAATGAATCCCTTACACTGCTGAAGCATTCCGTTAACGCATGTTTCTTCGCTCCTATGGCACTCCGAGGTGTTCCTAACGGGGGAAATCTGGACTTATAATTGAGGCCGGGGGGGGTGGGGGGCTCACAATTCTTTTGTCGGCGAGCTCCAGAGTGTTCCTGCTGAAGCTCCCAGCCGGGAACTGAGAGCAGCAGGCCTCACACGAGTACACTCAGACTGCTTCCGTCACGAGTAAACTCAGACTTCTTATGTGAGGCCTTCAGACAGCAAAGAGAAGGTGGGCGCGAGGACTGTGCTTCAGGCAGCTTATGACCCGCAACGGTCTCGTCGACCACGGAGGGGAATAAGGTTTGCCCAGGGTCGCCCAGTTTCAAACCTGAGCTCACGTAGTTATCCTCAGTGGTTCCTGATTGCCTCAAGGAAACACACGGGAGGAACAGGGCCCTTCCACGGAGGCACTTTTGGGCACAGGGACCTCTGCAGTCGATCTACAGGATAAGTATGCCAGTGCATTAGGTAGGCCTCAGTGACCAAGGCTCTCTGGCTCATGCTTAGCTGTCTTAAGTTTGCAAAACGTACTGTTCCTCAGGCTGGGCCCACAGCCTACCTTTCGCTTCTGTGGGAGTGCTGTCCGGAATCTCCTCCTGGAGCCAGTCTTCAGCACAGTGCCTATTGACACTGCAGTTCTCTTTCAGTCAAGGAGTCCGTTCGACAGTCAAAAAGAGTCTGCCCAGCGCTTCTTTCGTGAGGCTCTTGGACGACTGGGGCACTCAACCTAGTCAACCCAGAGAGCAGTACGTTGCCCTGGCTATGACTGTGAAGAGCTTTCTCCAGGGGCCTGTTTAGGTTACGTTTCCTCAGGAGCCAGGATCCGCCATTCCGGCACGGAGAGAAGTCATCATGCGAAATTGTTGAACGAGCTCCTATCCTGTGTGCCCCCAGGAGCCTCGAAGAGTTAAGGCACTCCGTGGTGCAGTATGGCCTCATGCAAACCACTGCACGCCCAACTCCTCCGACGTGAAACACTGGAACTTACCTTGAGGCCTGAGGTCCCCTTTCGTTTGGCCAGAGCTGAACCGTGGGAGGAGTTCCTAGAAAGGTATTGCCAGCAGAGTTTTCGCTTTGGAGAACACGCAGCCTTGGCCCACAACGACATTCCTGCCGTGAAGAGACGTCGGGCCGCTAGTGCTGTTCAGGCAGCTTCGAAGCCAAGCGCAAGGCACCTCCAAACGGGGAGAAAGCGTACTCTCCCATCCGCGTCCCACTCTCAAGCTGAATGACGCAGCATGTTTCTCGGAAGGTTCTGCCGAGCTATCTAGTGCAAGTGACATAGTGCCTGCCTCTGCTGAGAAAGATTTTGACGTGGGGATCCCTGGACATGCGAAAGATCGTTCCTCAGGTCGTTCAAAGTTTACGCTTTGGTGATTCTGGATGGTCCCGAAGATCCAGAATTGTCCCTCGGAAAACTGTCCTTTTTTTCTTTCTCCGGCTGGAAGTAAACATCTGGGAACCGACTGCCGTACGCAGACGTCCTGGGGGAGCCCCCTGGCTTCATTTGTGACGCACATTGGTGTTTCACAAAAGAGCCCAAATTCCTCCTTGGGGGCACACCAGCACGGAATGTAAGGCGGTTTAGAACTGCGTACGTTGAGGCCGTTGGAAGGCCATTACAAACGAGAGTTTTCAAGCGAACAGGGCAGCGCTTCACCATTATCGTTGCACGTGCATGGAGCTTAACCAAACGAATGCATTTACTTCCTGAGGCTCAAACACAACAGAGGAATTGGAAGGCGTACAGTGCCCTTTGACAATTGTTGCAACCAACGTGAGTGAGTGCACTGTGTCTCGTGAAATAAATCCCTTACCCTGTTGAAGCATTCCCTTAACGCATGCTTCTTCGCTCCTATGGCACTCCGAGGTGTTCCTAACGGGGGAAATCTGGACTTTTACTTGAGGCCCGGGGGGGACTCACATTTCTTTTGTCGGCGAGCTCCAGAGTGCTCCTGCTGAAGCTCCCAGCCGGGAACTGAGAGCAGCAGGCCTCACACGAGTACACTCAGACTGCTTCCGTCACGAGTAAACTCAGACTTCTTATGTGAGGCCTTCAGACAGCAAAGAGAAGGTGGGCGCGAGGACTGTGCTTCAGGCAGCTTATGACCCGCAACGGTCTCGTCGACCACGGAGGGGAATAAGGTTTGCCCAGGGTCGCCCAGTTTCAAACCTGAGCTCACGTAGTTATCCTCAGTGGTTCCTGATTGCCTCAAGGAAACACACGGGAGGAACAGGGCCCTTCCACGGAGGCACTTTTGGGCACAGGGACCTCTGCAGTCGATCTACAGGATAAGTATGCCAGTGCATTAGGTAGGCCTCAGTGACCAAGGCTCTCTGGCTCATGCTTAGCTGTCTTAAGTTTGCAAAACGTACTGTTCCTCAGGCTGGGCCCACAGCCTACCTTTCGCTTCTGTGGGAGTGCTGTCCGGAATCTCCTCCTGGAGCCAGTCTTCAGCACGGTGCCTATTGACACTGCAGTTCTCTTTCAGTCAAGGAGTCCGTTCGACAGTCAAAAAGAGTCTGCCCAGCGCTTCTTTCGTGAGGCTCTTGGACGACTGGGGCACTCAACCGAGTCAACCCAGAGAGCAGTACGTTGCCCTGGCTATGACTGTGAAGAGCTTTCTCCAGGGGCCTGTTTAGGTTACGTTTCCTCAGGAGCCAGGATCCGCCGTTCCGGCACGGAGAGAAGTCATCATGCGAAATTGTTGAACGAGCTCCTATCCTGTGTGCCCCCAGGAGCCTCGAAGAGTTAAGGCACTCCGTGGTGCAGTATGGCCTCATGCAAACCACTGCACGCCCAACTCCTCCGACGTGAAACACTGGAACTTACCTTGAGGCCTGAGGTCCCCTTTCGTTTGGCCAGAGCTGAACATCTGGTGCCGTGGGAGGAGGTCCTAGAAAGGTATTGCCAGCAGAGTTCTCGCTTTGGAGAACACGCAGCCTTGGCCCACAACGACATTCCTGCCGTGAAGAGACGTCGGGCCGCTAGTGCTGTTCAGGCAGCTTCGAAGCCAAGCGCAAGGCGCCTCCAAACGGGGAGAAAGCGTACTCTCCCATCCGCGTCCCACTTTCAAGCTGAATGACGCAGCATGTTTCTCGGAAGGTTCTGCCGAGCTATCTAGTGCAAGTGACATAGTGCCTGCCTCTGCTGAGAAAGATTTTGACGTGGGGGTCCCTGGACATGCGAAAGGGCGTTCCCCAGGCCGTTCAAAGTTTACGCTTTGGTGATTCTGGATGGTCCCGAAGATCCAGAATTGTCCCTCGGAAAACTGTCCTTTTTTTCTTTCTCCGGCTGGAAGTAAACATCTGGGAACCGACTGCCGTACGCAGCCGTCCTGGGGGAGCCCCCTGGCTTCATTTGTGACGCACATTGGTGTTTCACAAAAGAGCCCAAATTCCTCCTTGGGGGCACACCAGCACGGAATGTAAGGCGGTTTAGAACTGCGTACGTTGAGGCCGTTGAAAGGCCGTTACAAACGAGAGCTTTCAAGCGAACAGGGCAGCGCTTCACCATTATCGTTGCACGTGCATGGAGCTTAACCAAACGAATGCCTTTACTTCCTGTGACTCAAACACAACAGAGGAGTTGGAAGGCGTACAGTGCCCTTTGACAATTGTTGCAACCAACGTGAGTGAGTGCACTGTGTCTCGTGAAATAAATCCCTTACCCTGTTGAAGCATTCCCTTAACGCATGCTTCTTCGCTCCTATGGCACTCCGAGGTGTTCCTAACGGGGGAAATCTGGACTTTTACTTGAGACCCGGGGGGGACTCACATTTCTTTTGTCGGCGAGCTCTAGAGTGCTCCTGCTGAAGCTCCCAGCCGGGAACTGAGAGCAGCAGGCCTCACACGAGTACACTCAGACTGCTTCCGTCACGAGTAAACTCAGACTTCTCATGTGAGGCCTTCAGAGAGCAAAGAGAAGGTGGGCGCGAGGACTGTGCTTCAGGCAGCTTATGACCCGCAACGGTCTCGTCGACCACGGAGGGGAATAAGGTTTGCCCAGGGTCGCCCAGTTTCAAACCTGAGCTCACGTAGTTATCCTCAGTGGTTCCTGATTGCCTCAAGGAAACACACGGGAGGAACAGGGCTTTTCCGTGGAGGCACTTTCGGGCACGGGGACCTCTGCATGGGATCTACTGGGTTAAGTATGCCAGTACCTTAAGTAGGCCTCAGTGACCAAGGTTCTCTGGCTCACGCCTAGCTGGGTTAAGTGTGCAAAACGTACTGTTCCTCAAGCTGGGCCCACAGCCTATCTTTCGCTTCTGTGAGAGTGCTGTCCCGAATCTCCTCCTGGAGCCAGTCGTCAGCACGGTGTCTATTGGCACCGCAGTTCTCTTTCACTCAAGGGGGCCGTTCGACTGGCAGGGAGGGTCTGCCCGGCGCTGCTTTTGCGAGGCTCTTTGACGACTGGAGCACTCAACGTAGGCAACCCAGAGAGCAGTACGTTGCCCTGGCTATGAATGTGAAGAGCTTTCTCCAGGGGCCCGTTTAAGGCTACGTTTCCTCAGAAGCCAGGATCCGCCGTTCCGGCACGGAGAGAAGTCATCATGCGAAAGAGGTGAACGATCTCCTATCCTGTGTGCCCCCAGGAGCATCGAAGAATTAAGGCCCTCTGAGGTGCAGTATGGCCTCATGGAAACCACTGTACACCCCACTCCCCCGATGTGAAGTAGTGGAACTTACCTTCAGGCCTGAGGTCCCCTTTCGTTTGGCCAGTGCTGAACATGTGGTGCAGTGAGAAAAGTTTCTAGAAAAGTATTGCCAGCACAATTTTCGCTTTAGAGAACACGCAGCCTTGGCCCACAACGACAATCCTGCCGTGAAGAGACGTCGGGCCGCTATTGCTCTTCAGGTAGCTTAGAAGCCAAGCGCAAGGCACCTCCAAACGGGGAGAAAGTGTACTCTCCCATCCGCGTCCCACTTTCAAGCTGAATGACGCAGCACGTTTCTCTGAAGCTTCTGCGGAGGTATCTAGTACAACTGAGACAGTGCCTGCCTCTGCTGAGAAAGGGTTCGAAGTGGGGATCGCTGGACATGCGAAAGAGTGTTCCCCAGGCCGTGCAAAGTTTAGGCTATGGTGATTCTGGATGGTCCCAAAGGTCCAGAATTGTCCCTGGGAAAGCTGTCCTTTTTCTCTTTCTCCCGCTGGATGTAAACATCTGGGAACCGACTGCGTACGCAGACGTCCTGGGGGAGCTCCCTGGTTACATTTGTGACGCACATTGGTGTTTCACAGAGGAGCCCAAATTCCTCCTTGCGGACACAGCAGCATGGAATGTAAGGCTGTTTAGAACTGCGGACCTTGAGGCCGTTGGAGAGCCGTACAGACGAGAGCTCTCAAGCTCTCAACAGGGAAGCGCTTCGCCATCATCGTGGCACGTGCATGGAGCTTATTCTAACGAATGCATTTACTTCCTGTGGCTCAAACACAACAGAGGAGTTGGAAGGCATACAGTGCCCTTTGACCGTTGTTACAACGAACGTGAGTGCACGGTGTCGCGTGAAATGAATCCCTTACACTGCTGAAGCATTCCGTTAACGCATGTTTCTTCGCTCCTATGGCACTCCGAGGTGTTCCTAACGGGGGAAATCTGGACTTATAATTGAGGCCGGGGGGGGTGGGGGGCTCACAATTCTTTTGTCGGCGAGCTCCAGAGTGCTCCTGCTGAAGCTCCCAGCCGGGAACTGAGAGCAGCAGGCTTCACACGAGTACACTCAGACTGCTTCCGTCACGAGTAAACTCAGACTTCTTATGTGAGGCCTTCAGACAGCAAAGAGAAGGTGGGCGCGAGGACTGTGCTTCAGGCAGCTTATGACCCGCAACGGTCTCGTCGACCACGGAGGGGAATAAGGTTTGCCCAGGGTCGCCCAGTTTCAAACCTGAGCTCACGTAGTTATCCTCAGTGGTTCCTGATTGCCTCAAGGAAACACACGGGAGGAACAGGGCCCTTCCACGGAGGCACTTTTGGGCACAGGGACCTCTGCAGTCGATCTACAGGATAAGTATGCCAGTGCATTAGGTAGGCCTCAGTGACCAAGGCTCTCTGGCTCATGCTTAGCTGTCTTAAGTTTGCAAAACGTACTGTTCCTCAGGCTGGGCCCACAGCCTACCTTTCGCTTCTGTGGGAGTGCTGTCCGGAATCTCCTCCTGGAGCCAGTCTTCAGCACGGTGCCTATTGACACTGCAGTTCTCTTTCAGTCAAGGAGTCCGTTCGACAGTCAAAAAGAGTCTGCCCAGCGCTTCTTTCGTGAGGCTCTTGGACGACTGGGGCACTCAACCTAGTCAACCCAGAGAGCAGTACGTTGCCCTGGCTATGACTGTGAAGAGCTTTCTCCAGGGGCCTGTTTAGGTTATGTTTCCTCAGGAGCCAGGATCCGCCGTTCCGGCACGGAGAGAAGTCATCATGCGAAATTGTTGAACGAGCTCCTATCCTGTGTGCCCCCAGGAGCCTCGAAGAGTTAAGGCACTCCGTGGTGCAGTATGGCCTCATGCAAACCACTGCACGCCCAACTCCTCCGACGTGAAACACTGGAACTTACCTTGAGGCCTGAGGTCCCCTTTCGTTTGGCCAGAGCTGAACCGTGGGAGGAGTTCCTAGAAAGGTATTGCCAGCAGAGTTTTCGCTTTGGAGAACACGCAGCCTTGGCCCACAACGACATTCCTGCCGTGAAGAGACGTCGGGCCGCTAGTGCTGTTCAGGCAGCTTCGAAGCCAAGCGCAAGGCACCTCCAAACGGGGAGAAAGCGTACTCTCCCATCCGCGTCCCACTCTCAAGCTGAATGACGCAGCATGTTTCTCGGAAGGTTCTGCCGAGCTATCTAGTGCAAGTGACATAGTGCCTGCCTCTGCTGAGAAAGATTTTGACGTGGGGATCCCTGGACATGCGAAAGATCGTTCCTCAGGTCGTTCAAAGTTTACGCTTTGGTGATTCTGGATGGTCCCGAAGATCCAGAATTGTCCCTCGGAAAACTGTCCTTTTTTTCTTTCTCCGGCTGGAAGTAAACATCTGGGAACCGACTGCCGTACGCAGACGTCCTGGGGGAGCCCCCTGGCTTCATTTGTGACGCACATTGGTGTTTCACAAAAGAGCCCAAATTCCTCCTTGGGGGCACACCAGCACGGAATGTAAGGCGGTTTAGAACTGCGTACGTTGAGGCCGTTGGAAGGCCGTTACAAACGAGAGCTTTCAAGCGAACAGGGCAGCGCTTCACCATTATCGTTGCACGTGCATGGAGCTTAACCAAACGAATGCATTTACTTCCTGAGGCTCAAACACAACAGAGGAATTGGAAGGCGTACAGTGCCCTTTGACAATTGTTGCAACCAACGTGAGTGAGTGCACTGTGTCTCGTGAAATAAATCCCTTACCCTGTTGAAGCATTCCCTTAACGCATGCTTCTTCGCTCCTATGGCACTCCGAGGTGTTCCTAACGGGGGAAATCTGGACTTTTACTTGAGGCCCGGGGGGGACTCACATTTCTTTTGTCGGCGAGCTCCAGAGTGCTCCTGCTGAAGCTCCCAGCCGGGAACTGAGAGCAGCAGGCCTCACACGAGTACACTCAGACTGCTTCCGTCACGAGTAAACTCAGACTTCTCATGTGAGGCCTTCAGAGAGCAAAGAGAAGGTGGGCGCGAGGACTGTGCTTCAGGCAGCTTATGACCCGCAACGGTCTCGTCGACCACGGAGGGGAATAAGGTTTGCCCAGGGTCGCCCAGTTTCAAACCTGAGCTCACGTAGTTATGCTCAGTGGTTCCTGATTGCCTCAAGGAAACACACGGGAGGAACAGGGCTTTTCCGTGGAGGCACTTTCGGGCACGGGGACCTCTGCATGGGATCTACTGGGTTAAGTATGCCAGTACCTTAAGTAGGCCTCAGTGACCAAGGTTCTCTGGCTCACGCCTAGCTGGGTTAAGTGTGCAAAACGTACTGTTCCTCAAGCTGGGCCCACAGCCTATCTTTCGCTTCTGTGAGAGTGCTGTCCCGAATCTCCTCCTGGAGCCAGTCGTCAGCACGGTGTCTATTGGCACCGCAGTTCTCTTTCACTCAAGGGGGCCGTTCGACTGGCAGGGAGGGTCTGCCCGGCGCTGCTTTTGCGAGGCTCTTTGACGACTGGAGCACTCAACGTAGGCAACCCAGAGAGCAGTACGTTGCCCTGGCTATGAATGTGAAGAGCTTTCTCCAGGGGCCCGTTTAAGGCTACGTTTCCTCAGAAGCCAGGATCCGCCGTTCCGGCACGGAGAGAAGTCATCATGCGAAAGAGGTGAACGATCTCCTATCCTGTGTGCCCCCAGGAGCATCGAAGAATTAAGGCCCTCTGAGGTGCAGTATGGCCTCATGGAAACCACTGTACA
The DNA here is from genome assembly GCF_963924675.1 of Phocoena phocoena. Lineage (NCBI taxonomy): Eukaryota > Metazoa > Chordata > Mammalia > Artiodactyla > Phocoenidae > Phocoena > Phocoena phocoena. Next base: position 87,744 of record NW_027077637.1, on the reverse strand, counting down.
CCCCACTCCCCCGATGTGAAGTAGTGGAACTTACCTTCAGGCCTGAGGTCCCCTTTCGTTTGGCCAGTGCTGAACATGTGGTGCAGTGAGAAAAGTTTCTAGAAAAGTATTGCCAGCACAATTTTCGCTTTAGAGAACACGCAGCCTTGGCCCACAACGACAATCCTGCCGTGAAGAGACGTCGGGCCGCTATTGCTCTTCAGGTAGCTTAGAAGCCAAGCGCAAGGCACCTCCAAACGGGGAGAAAGTGTACTCTCCCATCCGCGTCCCACTTTCAAGCTGAATGACGCAGCACGTTTCTCTGAAGCTTCTGCGGAGGTATCTAGTACAACTGAGAGAGTGCCTGCCTCTGCTGAGAAAGGGTTCGAAGTGGGGATCGCTGGACATGCGAAAGAGTGTTCCCCAGGCCGTGCAAAGTTTAGGCTATGGTGATTCTGGATGGTCCCAAAGGTCCAGAATTGTCCCTGGGAAAGCTGTCCTTTTTCTCTTTCTCCCGCTGGATGTAAACATCTGGGAACCGACTGCGTACGCAGACGTCCTGGGGGAGCTCCCTGGTTACATTTGTGACGCACATTGGTGTTTCACAGAGGAGCCCAAATTCCTCCTTGCGGACACAGCAGCATGGAATGTAAGGCTGTTTAGAACTGCGGACCTTGAGGCCGTTGGAGAGCCGTACAGACGAGAGCTCTCAAGCTCTCAACAGGGAAGCGCTTCGCCATCATCGTGGCACGTGCATGGAGCTTATTCTAACGAATGCATTTACTTCCTGTGGCTCAAACACAACAGAGGAGTTGGAAGGCATACAGTGCCCTTTGACCGTTGTTACAACGAACGTGAGTGCACGGTGTCGCGTGAAATGAATCCCTTACACTGCTGAAGCATTCCGTTAACGCATGTTTCTTCGCTCCTATGGCACTCCGAGGTGTTCCTAACGGGGGAAATCTGGACTTATAATTGAGGCCGGGGGGGGTGGGGGGCTCACAATTCTTTTGTCGGCGAGCTCCAGAGTGCTCCTGCTGAAGCTCCCAGCCGGGAACTGAGAGCAGCAGGCATCACACGAGTACACTCAGACTGCTTCCGTCACGAGTAAACTCAGACTTCTTATGTGAGGCCTTCAGACAGCAAAGAGAAGGTGGGCGCGAGGACTGTGCTTCAGGCAGCTTATGACCCGCAACGGTCTCGTCGACCACGCAGGGGAATAAGGTTTGCCCAGGGTCGCCCAGTTTCAAACCTGAGCTCACGTAGTTATCCTCAGTGGTTCCTGATTGCCTCAAGGAAACACACGGGAGGAACAGGGCCCTTCCACGGAGGCACTTTTGGGCACAGGGACCTCTGCAGTCGATCTACAGGATAAGTATGCCAGTGCATTAGGTAGGCCTCAGTGACCAAGGCTCTCTGGCTCATGCTTAGCTGTCTTAAGTTTGCAAAACGTACTGTTCCTCAGGCTGGGCCCACAGCCTACCTTTCGCTTCTGTGGGAGTGCTGTCCGGAATCTCCTCCTGGAGCCAGTCTTCAGCACGGTGCCTATTGACACTGCAGTTCTCTTTCAGTCAAGGAGTCCGTTCGACAGTCAAAAAGAGTCTGCCCAGCGCTTCTTTCGTGAGGCTCTTGGACGACTGGGGCACTCAACCTAGTCAACCCAGAGAGCAGTACGTTGCCCTGGCTATGACTGTGAAGAGCTTTCTCCAGGGGCCTGTTTAGGTTACGTTTCCTCAGGAGCCAGGATCCGCCGTTCCGGCACGGAGAGAAGTCATCATGCGAAATTGTTGAACGAGCTCCTATCCCGTGTGCCCCCAGGAGCCTCGAAGAGTTAAGGCACTCCGTGGTGCAGTATGGCCTCATGCAAACCACTGCACGCCCAACTCCTCCGACGTGAAACACTGGAACTTACCTTGAGGCCTGAGGTCCCCTTTCGTTTGGCCAGAGCTGAACCGTGGGAGGAGTTCCTAGAAAGGTATTGCCAGCAGAGTTTTCGCTTTGGAGAACACGCAGCCTTGGCCCACAACGACATTCCTGCCGTGAAGAGACGTCGGGCCGCTAGTGCTGTTCAGGCAGCTTCGAAGCCAAGCGCAAGGCACCTCCAAACGGGGAGAAAGCGTACTCTCCCATCCGCGTCCCACTCTCAAGCTGAATGACGCAGCATGTTTCTCGGAAGGTTCTGCCGAGCTATCTAGTGCAAGTGACATAGTGCCTGCCTCTGCTGAGAAAGATTTTGACGTGGGGATCCCTGGACATGCGAAAGATCGTTCCTCAGGTCGTTCAAAGTTTACGCTTTGGTGATTCTGGATGGTCCCGAAGATCCAGAATTGTCCCTCGGAAAACTGTCCTTTTTTTCTTTCTCCGGCTGGAAGTAAACATCTGGGAACCGACTGCCGTACGCAGACGTCCTGGGGGAGCCCCCTGGCTTCATTTGTGACGCACATTGGTGTTTCACAAAAGAGCCCAAATTCCTCCTTGGGGGCACACCAGCACGGAATGTAAGGCGGTTTAGAACTGCGTACGTTGAGGCCGTTGGAAGGCCGTTACAAACGAGAGCTTTCAAGCGAACAGGGCAGCGCTTCACCATTATCGTTGCACGTGCATGGAGCTTAACCAAACGAATGCATTTACTTCCTGAGGCTCAAACACAACAGAGGAATTGGAAGGCGTACAGTGCCCTTTGACAATTGTTGCAACCAACGTGAGTGAGTGCACTGTGTCTCGTGAAATAAATCCCTTACCCTGTTGAAGCATTCCCTTAACGCATGCTTCTTCGCTCCTATGGCACTCCGAGGTGTTCCTAACGGGGGAAATCTGGACTTTTACTTGAGGCCCGGGGGGGACTCACATTTCTTTTGTCGGCGAGCTCCAGAGTGCTCCTGCTGAAGCTCCCAGCCGGGAACTGAGAGCAGCAGGCCTCACACGAGTACACTCAGACTGCTTCCGTCACGAGTAAACTCAGACTTCTCATGTGAGGCCTTCAGAGAGCAAAGAGAAGGTGGGCGCGAGGACTGTGCTTCAGGCAGCTTATGACCCGCAACGGTCTCGTCGACCACGGAGGGGAATAAGGTTTGCCCAGGGTCGCCCAGTTTCAAACCTGAGCTCACGTAGTTATGCTCAGTGGTTCCTGATTGCCTCAAGGAAACACACGGGAGGAACAGGGCTTTTCCGTGGAGGCACTTTCGGGCACGGGGACCTCTGCATGGGATCTACTGGGTTAAGTATGCCAGTACCTTAAGTAGGCCTCAGTGACCAAGGTTCTCTGGCTCACGCCTAGCTGGGTTAAGTGTGCAAAACGTACTGTTCCTCAAGCTGGGCCCACAGCCTATCTTTCGCTTCTGTGAGAGTGCTGTCCCGAATCTCCTCCTGGAGCCAGTCGTCAGCACGGTGTCTATTGGCACTGCAGTTCTCTTTCACTCAAGGGGGCCGTTCGACTGGCAGGGAGGGTCTGCCCGGCGCTGCTTTTGCGAGGCTCTTTGACGACTGGAGCACTCAACGTAGGCAACCCAGAGAGCAGTACGTTGCCCTGGCTATGAATGTGAAGAGCTTTCTCCAGGGGCCCGTTTAAGGCTACGTTTCCTCAGAAGCCAGGATCCGCCGTTCCGGCACGGAGAGAAGTCATCATGCGAAAGAGGTGAACGATCTCCTATCCTGTGTGCCCCCAGGAGCATCGAAGAATTAAGGCCCTCTGAGGTGCAGTATGGCCTCATGGAAACCACTGTACACCCCACTCCCCCGATGTGAAGTAGTGGAACTTACCTTCAGGCCTGAGGTCCCCTTTCGTTTGGCCAGTGCTGAACATGTGGTGCAGTGAGAAAAGTTTCTAGAAAAGTATTGCCAGCACAATTTTCGCTTTAGAGAACACGCAGCCTTGGCCCACAACGACAATCCTGCCGTGAAGAGACGTCGGGCCGCTATTGCTCTTCAGGTAGCTTAGAAGCCAAGCGCAAGGCACCTCCAAACGGGGAGAAAGTGTACTCTCCCATCCGCGTCCCACTTTCAAGCTGAATGACGCAGCACGTTTCTCTGAAGCTTCTGCGGAGGTATCTAGTACAACTGAGAGAGTGCCTGCCTCTGCTGAGAAAGGGTTCGAAGTGGGGATCGCTGGACATGCGAAAGAGTGTTCCCCAGGCCGTGCAAAGTTTAGGCTATGGTGATTCTGGATGGTCCCAAAGGTCCAGAATTGTCCCTGGGAAAGCTGTCCTTTTTCTCTTTCTCCCGCTGGATGTAAACATCTGGGAACCGACTGCGTACGCAGACGTCCTGGGGGAGCTCCCTGGTTACATTTGTGACGCACATTGGTGTTTCACAGAGGAGCCCAAATTCCTCCTTGCGGACACAGCAGCATGGAATGTAAGGCTGTTTAGAACTGCGGACCTTGAGGCCGTTGGAGAGCCGTACAGACGAGAGCTCTCAAGCTCTCAACAGGGAAGCGCTTCGCCATCATCGTGGCACGTGCATGGAGCTTATTCTAACGAATGCATTTACTTCCTGTGGCTCAAACACAACAGAGGAGTTGGAAGGCATACAGTGCCCTTTGACCGTTGTTACAACGAACGTGAGTGCACGGTGTCGCGTGAAATGAATCCCTTACACTGCTGAAGCATTCCGTTAACGCATGTTTCTTCGCTCCTATGGCACTCCGAGGTGTTCCTAACGGGGGAAATCTGGACTTATAATTGAGGCCGGGGGGGGTGGGGGGCTCACAATTCTTTTGTCGGCGAGCTCCAGAGTGCTCCTGCTGAAGCTCCCAGCCGGGAACTGAGAGCAGCAGGCCTCACACGAGTACACTCAGACTGCTTCCGTCACGAGTAAACTCAGACTTCTTATGTGAGGCCTTCAGACAGCAAAGAGAAGGTGGGCGCGAGGACTGTGCTTCAGGCAGCTTATGACCCGCAACGGTCTCGTCGACCACGGAGGGGAATAAGGTTTGCCCAGGGTCGCCCAGTTTCAAACCTGAGCTCACGTAGTTATCCTCAGTGGTTCCTGATTGCCTCAAGGAAACACACGGGAGGAACAGGGCCCTTCCACGGAGGCACTTTTGGGCACAGGGACCTCTGCAGTCGATCTACAGGATAAGTATGCCAGTGCATTAGGTAGGCCTCAGTGACCAAGGCTCTCTGGCTCATGCTTAGCTGTCTTAAGTTTGCAAAACGTACTGTTCCTCAGGCTGGGCCCACAGCCTACCTTTCGCTTCTGTGGGAGTGCTGTCCGGAATCTCCTCCTGGAGCCAGTCTTCAGCACGGTGCCTATTGACACTGCAGTTCTCTTTCAGTCAAGGAGTCCGTTCGACAGTCAAAAAGAGTCTGCCCAGCGCTTCTTTCGTGAGGCTCTTGGACGACTGGGGCACTCAACCTAGTCAACCCAGAGAGCAGTACGTTGCCCTGGCTATGACTGTGAAGAGCTTTCTCCAGGGGCCTGTTTAGGTTACGTTTCCTCAGGAGCCAGGATCCGCCGTTCCGGCACGGAGAGAAGTCATCATGCGAAATTGTTGAACGAGCTCCTATCCTGTGTGCCCCCAGGAGCCTCGAAGAGTTAAGGCACTCCGTGGTGCAGTATGGCCTCATGCAAACCACTGCACGCCCAACTCCTCCGACGTGAAACACTGGAACTTACCTTGAGGCCTGAGGTCCCCTTTCGTTTGGCCAGAGCTGAACATCTGGTGCCGTGGGAGGAGGTCCTAGAAAGGTATTGCCAGCAGAGTTTTCGCTTTGGAGAACACGCAGCCTTGGCCCACAACGACATTCCTGCCGTGAAGAGACGTCGGGCCGCTAGTGCTGTTCAGGCAGCTTCGAAGCCAAGCGCAAGGCGCCTCCAAACGGGGAGAAAGCGTACTCTCCCATCCGCGTCCCACTTTCAAGCTGAATGACGCAGCATGTTTCTCGGAAGGTTCTGCCGAGCTATCTAGTGCAAGTGACATAGTGCCTGCCTCTGCTGAGAAAGATTTTGACGTGGGGGTCCCTGGACATGCGAAAGAGCGTTCCCCAGGCCGTTCAAAGTTTACGCTTTGGTGATTCTGGATGGTCCCGAAGATCCAGAATTGTCCCTCGGAAAACTGTCCTTTTTTTCTTTCTCCGGCTGGAAGTAAACATCTGGGAACCGACTGCCGTACGCAGCCGTCCTGGGGGAGCCCCCTGGCTTCATTTGTGACGCACATTGGTGTTTCACAAAAGAGCCCAAATTCCTCCTTGGGGGCACACCAGCACGGAATGTAAGGCGGTTTAGAACTGCGTACGTTGAGGCCGTTGGAAGGCCGTTACAAACGAGAGCTTTCAAGCGAACAGGGCAGCGCTTCACCATTATCGTTGCACGTGCATGGAGCTTAACCAAACGAATGCCTTTACTTCCTGTGGCTCAAACACAACAGAGGAGTTGGAAGGCGTACAGTGCCCTTTGACAATTGTTGCAACCAACGTGAGTGAGTGCACTGTGTCTCGTGAAATAAATCCCTTACCCTGTTGAAGCATTCCCTTAACGCATGCTTCTTCGCTCCTATGGCACTCCGAGGTGTTCCTAACGGGGGAAATCTGGACTTTTACTTGAGACCCGGGGGGGACTCACATTTCTTTTGTCGGCGAGCTCTAGAGTGCTCCTGCTGAAGCTCCCAGCCGGGAACTGAGAGCAGCAGGCCTCACACGAGTACACTCAGACTGCTTCCGTCACGAGTAAACTCAGACTTCTCATGTGAGGCCTTCAGAGAGCAAAGAGAAGGTGGGCGCGAGGACTGTGCTTCAGGCAGCTTATGACCCGCAACGGTCTCGTCGACCACGGAGGGGAATAAGGTTTGCCCAGGGTCGCCCAGTTTCAAACCTGAGCTCACGTAGTTATCCTCAGTGGTTCCTGATTGCCTCAAGGAAACACACGGGAGGAACAGGGCTTTTCCGTGGAGGCACTTTCGGGCACGGGGACCTCTGCATGGGATCTACTGGGTTAAGTATGCCAGTACCTTAAGTAGGCCTCAGTGACCAAGGTTCTCTGGCTCACGCCTAGCTGGGTTAAGTGTGCAAAACGTACTGTTCCTCAAGCTGGGCCCACAGCCTATCTTTCGCTTCTGTGAGAGTGCTGTCCCGAATCTCCTCCTGGAGCCAGTCGTCAGCACGGTGTCTATTGGCACCGCAGTTCTCTTTCACTCAAGGGGGCCGTTCGACTGGCAGGGAGGGTCTGCCCGGCGCTGCTTTTGCGAGGCTCTTTGACGACTGGAGCACTCAACGTAGGCAACCCAGAGAGCAGTACGTTGCCCTGGCTATGAATGTGAAGAGCTTTCTCCAGGGGCCCGTTTAAGGCTACGTTTCCTCAGAAGCCAGGATCCGCCGTTCCGGCACGGAGAGAAGTCATCATGCGAAAGAGGTGAACGATCTCCTATCCTGTGTGCCCCCAGGAGCATCGAAGAATTAAGGCCCTCTGAGGTGCAGTATGGCCTCATGGAAACCACTGTACACCCCACTCCCCCGATGTGAAGTAGTGGAACTTACCTTCAGGCCTGAGGTCCCCTTTCGTTTGGCCAGTGCTGAACATGTGGTGCAGTGAGAAAAGTTTCTAGAAAAGTATTGCCAGCACAATTTTCGCTTTAGAGAACACGCAGCCTTGGCCCACAACGACAATCCTGCCGTGAAGAGACGTCGGGCCGCTATTGCTCTTCAGGTAGCTTAGAAGCCAAGCGCAAGGCACCTCCAAACGGGGAGAAAGTGTACTCTCCCATCCGCGTCCCACTTTCAAGCTGAATGACGCAGCACGTTTCTCTGAAGCTTCTGCGGAGGTATCTAGTACAACTGAGACAGTGCCTGCCTCTGCTGAGAAAGGGTTCGAAGTGGGGATCGCTGGACATGCGAAAGAGTGTTCCCCAGGCCGTGCAAAGTTTAGGCTATGGTGATTCTGGATGGTCCCAAAGGTCCAGAATTGTCCCTGGGAAAGCTGTCCTTTTTCTCTTTCTCCCGCTGGATGTAAACATCTGGGAACCGACTGCGTACGCAGACGTCCTGGGGGAGCTCCCTGGTTACATTTGTGACGCACATTGGTGTTTCACAGAGGAGCCCAAATTCCTCCTTGCGGACACAGCAGCATGGAATGTAAGGCTGTTTAGAACTGCGGACCTTGAGGCCGTTGGAGAGCCGTACAGACGAGAGCTCTCAAGCTCTCAACAGGGAAGCGCTTCGCCATCATCGTGGCACGTGCATGGAGCTTATTCTAACGAGTGCATTTACTTCCTCTGGCTCAAACACAACAGAGGAGTTGGAAGGCATACAGTGCCCTTTGACCGTTGTTACAACGAACGTGAGTGCACGGTGTCGCGTGAAATGAATCCCTTACACTGCTGAAGCATTCCGTTAACGCATGTTTCTTCGCTCCTATGGCACTCCGAGGTGTTCCTAACGGGGGAAATCTGGACTTATAATTGAGGCCGGGGGGGGTGGGGGGCTCACAATTCTTTTGTCGGCGAGCTCCAGAGTGCTCCTGCTGAAGCTCCCAGCCGGGAACTGAGAGCAGCAGGCTTCACACGAGTACACTCAGACTGCTTCCGTCACGAGTAAACTCAGACTTCTTATGTGAGGCCTTCAGACAGCAAAGAGAAGGTGGGCGCGAGGACTGTGCTTCAGGCAGCTTATGACCCGCAACGGTCTCGTCGACCACGCAGGGGAATAAGGTTTGCCCAGGGTCGCCCAGTTTCAAACCTGAGCTCACGTAGTTATCCTCAGTGGTTCCTGATTGCCTCAAGGAAACACACGGGAGGAACAGGGCCCTTCCACGGAGGCACTTTTGGGCACAGGGACCTCTGCAGTCGATCTACAGGATAAGTATGCCAGTGCATTAGGTAGGCCTCAGTGACCAAGGCTCTCTGGCTCATGCTTAGCTGTCTTAAGTTTGCAAAACGTACTGTTCCTCAGGCTGGGCCCACAGCCTACCTTTCGCTTCTGTGGGAGTGCTGTCCGGAATCTCCTCCTGGAGCCAGTCTTCAGCACGGTGCCTATTGACACTGCAGTTCTCTTTCAGTCAAGGAGTCCGTTCGACAGTCAAAAAGAGTCTGCCCAGCGCTTCTTTCGTGAGGCTCTTGGACGACTGGGGCACTCAACCTAGTCAACCCAGAGAGCAGTACGTTGCCCTGGCTATGACTGTGAAGAGCTTTCTCCAGGGGCCTGTTTAGGTTACGTTTCCTCAGGAGCCAGGATCCGCCGTTCCGGCACGGAGAGAAGTCATCATGCGAAATTGTTGAACGAGCTCCTATCCTGTGTGCCCCCAGGAGCCTCGAAGAGTTAAGGCACTCCGTGGTGCAGTATGGCCTCATGCAAACCACTGCACGCCCAACTCCTCCGACGTGAAACACTGGAACTTACCTTGAGGCCTGAGGTCCCCTTTCGTTTGTCCAAAGCTGAACCGTGGGAGGAGTTCCTAGAAAGGTATTGCCAGCAGAGTTTTCGCTTTGGAGAACACGCAGCCTTGGCCCACAATGACATTCCTGCCGTGAAGAGACGTCGGGCCGCTAGTGCTGTTCAGGCAGCTTCGAAGCCAAGCGCAAGGCACCTCCAAACGGGGAGAAAGCGTACTCTCCCATCCGCGTCCCACTCTCAAGCTGAATGACGCAGCATGTTTCTCGGAAGGTTCTGCCGAGCTATCTAGTGCAAGTGACATAGTGCCTGCCTCTGCTGAGAAAGATTTTGACGTGGGGATCCCTGGACATGCGAAAGATCGTTCCTCAGGTCGTTCAAAGTTTACGCTTTGGTGATTCTGGATGGTCCCGAAGATCCAGAATTGTCCCTCGGAAAACTGTCCTTTTTTTCTTTCTCCGGCTGGAAGTAAACATCTGGGAACCGACTGCCGTACGCAGCCGTCCTGGGGGAGCCCCCTGGCTTCATTTGTGACGCACATTGGTGTTTCACAAAAGAGCCCAAATTCCTCCTTGGGGGCACACCAGCACGGAATGTAAGGCGGTTTAGAACTGCGTACGTTGAGGCCGTTGGAAGGCCGTTACAAACGAGAGCTTTCAAGCGAACAGGGCAGCGCTTCACCATTATCGTTGCACGTGCATGGAGCTTAACCAAACGAATGCATTTACTTCCTGAGGCTCAAACACAACAGAGGAATTGGAAGGCGTACAGTGCCCTTTGACAATTGTTGCAACCAACGTGAGTGAGTGCACTGTGTCTCGTGAAATAAATCCCTTACCCTGTTGAAGCATTCCCTTAACGCATGCTTCTTCGCTCCTATGGCACTCCGAGGTGTTCCTAACGGGGGAAATCTGGACTTTTACTTGAGGCCCGGGGGGGACTCACATTTCTTTTGTCGGCGAGCTCCAGAGTGCTCCTGCTGAAGCTCCCAGCCGGGAACTGAGAGCAGCAGGCCTCACACGAGTACACTCAGACTGCTTCCGTCACGAGTAAACTCAGACTTCTCATGTGAGGCCTTCAGAGAGCAAAGAGAAGGTGGGCGCGAGGACTGTGCTTCAGGCAGCTTATGACCCGCAACGGTCTCGTCGACCACGGAGGGGAATAAGGTTTGCCCAGGGTCGCCCAGTTTCAAACCTGAGCTCACGTAGTTATCCTCAGTGGTTCCTGATTGCCTCAAGGAAACACACGGGAGGAACAGGGCTTTTCCGTGGAGGCACTTTCGGGCACGGGGACCTCTGCATGGGATCTACTGGGTTAAGTATGCCAGTACCTTAAGTAGGCCTCAGTGACCAAGGTTCTCTGGCTCACGCCTAGCTGGGTTAAGTGTGCAAAACGTACTGTTCCTCAAGCTGGGCCCACAGCCTATCTTTCGCTTCTGTGAGAGTGCTGTCCCGAATCTCCTCCTGGAGCCAGTCGTCAGCACGGTGTCTATTGGCACCGCAGTTCTCTTTCACTCAAGGGGGCCGTTCGACTGGCAGGGAGGGTCTGCCCGGCGCTGCTTTTGCGAGGCTCTTTGACGACTGGAGCACTCAACGTAGGCAACCCAGAGAGCAGTACGTTGCCCTGGCTATGAATGTGAAGAGCTTTCTCCAGGGGCCCGTTTAAGGCTACGTTTCCTCAGAAGCCAGGATCCGCCGTTCCGGCACGGAGAGAAGTCATCATGCGAAAGAGGTGAACGATCTCCTATCCTGTGTGCCCCCAGGAGCATCGAAGAATTAAGGCCCTCTGAGGTGCAGTATGGCCTCATGGAAACCACTGTACACCCCACTCCCCCGATGTGAAGTAGTGGAACTTACCTTCAGGCCTGAGGTCCCCTTTCGTTTGGCCAGTGCTGAACATGTGGTGCAGTGAGAAAAGTTTCTAGAAAAGTATTGCCAGCACAATTTTCGCTTTAGAGAACACGCAGCCTTGGCCCACAACGACAATCCTGCCGTGAAGAGACGTCGGGCCGCTATTGCTCTTCAGGTAGCTTAGAAGCCAAGCGCAAGGCACCTCCAAACGGGGAGAAAGTGTACTCTCCCATCCGCGTCCCACTTTCAAGCTGAATGACGCAGCACGTTTCTCTGAAGCTTCTGCGGAGGTATCTAGTACAACTGAGAGAGTGCCTGCCTCTGCTGAGAAAGGGTTCGAAGTGGGGATCGCTGGACATGCGAAAGAGTGTTCCCCAGGCCGTGCAAAGTTTAGGCTATGGTGATTCTGGATGGTCCCAAAGGTCCAGAATTGTCCCTGGGAAAGCTGTCCTTTTTCTCTTTCTCCCGCTGGATGTAAACATCTGGGAACCGACTGCGTACGCAGACGTCCTGGGGGAGCTCCCTGGTTACATTTGTGACGCACATTGGTGTTTCACAGAGGAGCCCAAATTCCTCCTTGCGGACACAGCAGCATGGAATGTAAGGCTGTTTAGAACTGCGGACCTTGAGGCCGTTGGAGAGCCGTACAGACGAGAGCTCTCAAGCTCTCAACAGGGAAGCGCTTCGCCATCATCGTGGCACGTGCATGGAGCTTATTCTAACGAGTGCATTTACTTCCTGTGGCTCAAACACAACAGAGGAGTTGGAAGGCATACAGTGCCCTTTGACCGTTGTTACAACGAACGTGAGTGCACGGTGTCGCGTGAAATGAATCCCTTACACTGCTGAAGCATTCCGTTAACGCATGTTTCTTCGCTCCTATGGCACTCCGAGGTGTTCCTAACGGGGGAAATCTGGACTTATAATTGAGGCTGGGGGGGGTGGGGGGCTCACAATTCTTTTCTCGGCGAGCTCCAGAGTGCTCCTGCTGAAGCTCCCAGCCGGGAACTGAGAGCAGCAGGCTTCACACGAGTACACTCAGACTGCTTCCGTCACGAGTAAACTCAGACTTCTTATGTGAGGCCTTCAGACAGCAAAGAGAAGGTGGGCGCGAGGACTGTGCTTCAGGCAGCTTATGACCCGCAACGGTCTCGTCGACCACGGAGGGGAATAAGGTTTGCCCAGGGTCGCCCAGTTTCAAACCTGAGCTCACGTAGTTATCCTCAGTGGTTCCTGATTGCCTCAAGGAAACACACGGGAGGAACAGGGCCCTTCCACGGAGGCACTTTTGGGCACAGGGACCTCTGCAGTCGATCTACAGGATAAGTATGCCAGTGCATTAGGTAGGCCTCAGTGACCAAGGCTCTCTGGCTCATGCTTAGCTGTCTTAAGTTTGCAAAACGTACTGTTCCTCAGGCTGGGCCCACAGCCTACCTTTCGCTTCTGTGGGAGTGCTGTCCGGAATCTCCTCCTGGAGCCAGTCTTCAGCACGGTGCCTATTGACACTGCAGTTCTCTTTCAGTCAAGGAGTCCGTTCGACAGTCAAAAAGAGTCTGCCCAGCGCTTCTTTCGTGAGGCTCTTGGACGACTGGGGCACTCAACCTAGTCAACCCAGAGAGCAGTACGTTGCCCTGGCTATGACTGTGAAGAGCTTTCTCCAGGGGCCTGTTTAGGTTACGTTTCCTCAGGAGCCAGGATCCGCCGTTCCGGCACGGAGAGAAGTCATCATGCGAAATTGTTGAACGAGCTCCTATCCTGTGTGCCCCCAGGAGCCTCGAAGAGTTAAGGCACTCCGTGGTGCAGTATGGCCTCATGCAAACCACTGCACGCCCAACTCCTCCGACGTGAAACACTGGAACTTACCTTGAGGCCTGAGGTCCCCTTTCGTTTGGCCAGAGCTAAACCGTGGGAGGAGTTCCTAGAAAGGTATTGCCAGCAGAGTTTTCGCTTTGGAGAACACGCAGCCTTGGCCCACAACGACATTCCTGCCGTGAAGAGACGTCGGGCCGCTAGTGCTGTTCAGGCAGCTTTGAAGCCAAGCGCAAGGCACCTCCAAACGGGGAGAAAGCGTACTCTCCCATCCGCGTCCCACTCTCAAGCTGAATGACGCAGCATGTTTCTCGGAAGGTTCTGCCGAGCTATCTAGTGCAAGTGACATAGTGCCTGCCTCTGCTGAGAAAGATTTTGACGTGGGGATCCCTGGACATGCGAAAGATCGTTCCTCAGGTCGTTCAAAGTTTACGCTTTGGTGATTCTGGATGGTCCCGAAGATCCAGAATTGTCCCTCGGAAAACTGTCCTTTTTTTCTTTCTCCGGCTGGAAGTAAACATCTGGGAACCGACTGCCGTACGCAGACGTCCTGGGGGAGCCCCCTGGCTTCATTTGTGACGCACATTGGTGTTTCACAAAAGAGCCCAAATTCCTCCTTGGGGGCACACCAGCACGGAATGTAAGGCGGTTTAGAACTGCGTACGTTGAGGCCGTTGGAAGGCCGTTACAAACGAGAGCTTTCAAGCGAACAGGGCAGCGCTTCACCATTATCGTTGCACGTGCATGGAGCTTAACCAAACGAATGCATTTACTTCCTGAGGCTCAAACACAACAGAGGAATTGGAAGGCGTACAGTGCCCTTTGACAATTGTTGCAACCAACGTGAGTGAGTGCACTGTGTCTCGTGAAATAAATCCCTTACCCTGTTGAAGCATTCCCTTAACGCATGCTTCTTCGCTCCTATGGCACTCCGAGGTGTTCCTAACGGGGGAAATCTGGACTTTTACTTGAGGCCCGGGGGGGACTCACATTTCTTTTGTCGGCGAGCTCCAGAGTGCTCCTGCTGAAGCTCCCAGCCGGGAACTGAGAGCAGCAGGCCTCACACGAGTACACTCAGACTGCTTCCGTCACGAGTAAACTCAGACTTCTCATGTGAGGCCTTCAGAGAGCAAAGAGAAGGTGGGCGCGAGGACTGTGCTTCAGGCAGCTTATGACCCGCAACGGTCTCGTCGACCACGGAGGGGAATAAGGTTTGCCCAGGGTCGCCCAGTTTCCAACCTGAGCTCACGTAGTTATGCTCAGTGGTTCCTGATTGCCTCAAGGAAACACACGGGAGGAACAGGGCTTTTCCGTGGAGGCAGTTTCGGGCACGGGGACCTCTGCATGGGATCTACTGGGTTAAGTATGCCAGTACCTTAAGTAGGCCTCAGTGACCAAGGTTCTCTGGCTCACGCCTAGCTGGGTTAAGTGTGCAAAACGTACTGTTCCTCAAGCTGGGCCCACAGCCTATCTTTCGCTTCTGTGAGAGTGCTGTCCCGAATCTCCTCCTGGAGCCAGTCGTCAGCACGGTGTCTATTGGCACCGCAGTTCTCTTTCACTCAAGGGGGCCGTTCGACTGGCAGGGAGGGTCTGCCCGGCGCTGCTTTTGCGAGGCTCTTTGACGACTGGAGCACTCAACGTAGGCAACCCAGAGAGCAGTACGTTGCCCTGGCTATGAATGTGAAGAGCTTTCTCCAGGGGCCCGTTTAAGGCTACGTTTCCTCAGAAGCCAGGATCCGCCGTTCCGGCACGGAGAGAAGTCATCATGCGAAAGAGGTGAACGATCTCCTATCCTGTGTGCCCCCAGGAGCATCGAAGAATTAAGGCCCTCTGAGGTGCAGTATGGCCTCATGGAAACCACTGTACACCCCACTCCCCCGATGTGAAGTAGTGGAACTTACCTTCAGGCCTGAGGTCCCCTTTCGTTTGGCCAGTGCTGAACATGTGGTGCAGTGAGAAAAGTTTCTAGAAAAGTATTGCCAGCACAATTTTCGCTTTAGAGAACACGCAGCCTTGGCCCACAACGACAATCCTGCCGTGAAGAGACGTCGGGCCGCTATTGCTCTTCAGGTAGCTTAGAAGCCAAGCGCAAGGCACCTCCAAACGGGGAGAAAGTGTACTCTCCCATCCGCGTCCCACTTTCAAGCTGAATGACGCAGCACGTTTCTCTGAAGCTTCTGCGGAGGTATCTAGTACAACTGAGAGAGTGCCTGCCTCTGCTGAGAAAGGGTTCGAAGTGGGGATCGCTGGACATGCGAAAGAGTGTTCCCCAGGCCGTGCAAAGTTTAGGCTATGGTGATTCTGGATGGTCCCAAAGGTCCAGAATTGTCCCTGGGAAAGCTGTCCTTTTTCTCTTTCTCCCGCTGGATGTAAACATCTGGGAACCGACTGCGTACGCAGACGTCCTGGGGGAGCTCCCTGGTTACATTTGTGACGCACATTGGTGTTTCACAGAGGAGCCCAAATTCCTCCTTGCGGACACAGCAGCATGGAATGTAAGGCTGTTTAGAACTGCGGACCTTGAGGCCGTTGGAGAGCCGTACAGACGAGAGCTCTCAAGCTCTCAACAGGGAAGCGCTTCGCCATCATCGTGGCACGTGCATGGAGCTTATTCTAACGAATGCATTTACTTCCTGTGGCTCAAACACAACAGAGGAGTTGGAAGGCATACAGTGCCCTTTGACCGTTGTTACAACGAACGTGAGTGCACGGTGTCGCGTGAAATGAATCCCTTACACTGCTGAAGCATTCCGTTAACGCATGTTTCTTCGCTCCTATGGCACTCCGAGGTGTTCCTAACGGGGGAAATCTGGACTTATAATTGAGGCCGGGGGGGGTGGGGGGCTCACAATTCTTTTGTCGGCGAGCTCCAGAGTGCTCCTGCTGAAGCTCCCAGCCGGGAACTGAGAGCAGCAGGCCTCACACGAGTACACTCAGACTGCTTCCGTCACGAGTAAACTCAGACTTCTCATGTGAGGCCTTCAGAGAGCAAAGAGAAGGTGGGCGCGAGGACTGTGCTTCAGGCAGCTTATGACCCGCAACGGTCTCGTCGACCACGGAGGGGAATAAGGTTTGCCCAGGGTCGCCCAGTTTCAAACCTGAGCTCACGTAGTTATCCTCAGTGGTTCCTGATTGCCTCAAGGAAACACACGGGAGGAACAGGGCCCTTCCACGGAGGCACTTTTGGGCACAGGGACCTCTGCAGTCGATCTACAGGATAAGTATGCCAGTGCATTAGGTAGGCCTCAGTGACCAAGGCTCTCTGGCTCATGCTTAGCTGTCTTAAGTTTGCAAAACGTACTGTTCCTCAGGCTGGGCCCACAGCCTACCTTTCGCTTCTGTGGGAGTGCTGTCCGGAATCTCCTCCTGGAGCCAGTCTTCAGCACGGTGCCTATTGACACTGCAGTTCTCTTTCAGTCAAGGAGTCCGTTCGACAGTCAAAAAGAGTCTGCCCAGCGCTTCTTTCGTGAGGCTCTTGGACGACTGGGGCACTCAACCTAGTCAACCCAGAGAGCAGTACGTTGCCCTGGCTATGACTGTGAAGAGCTTTCTCCAGGGGCCTGTTTAGGTTACGTTTCCTCAGGAGCCAGGATCCGCCGTTCCGGCACGGAGAGAAGTCATCATGCGAAATTGTTGAACGAGCTCCTATCCCGTGTGCCCCCAGGAGCCTCGAAGAGTTAAGGCACTCCGTGGTGCAGTATGGCCTCATGCAAACCACTGCACGCCCAACTCCTCCGACGTGAAACACTGGAACTTACCTTGAGGCCTGAGGTCCCCTTTCGTTTGGCCAGAGCTGAACCGTGGGAGGAGTTCCTAGAAAGGTATTGCCAGCAGAGTTTTCGCTTTGGAGAACACGCAGCCTTGGCCCACAACGACATTCCTGCCGTGAAGAGACGTCGGGCCGCTAGTGCTGTTCAGGCAGCTTCGAAGCCAAGCGCAAGGCACCTCCAAACGGGGAGAAAGCGTACTCTCCCATCCGCGTCCCACTCTCAAGCTGAATGACGCAGCATGTTTCTCGGAAGGTTCTGCCGAGCTATCTAGTGCAAGTGACATAGTGCCTGCCTCTGCTGAGAAAGATTTTGACGTGGGGATCCCTGGACATGCGAAAGATCGTTCCTCAGGTCGTTCAAAGTTTACGCTTTGGTGATTCTGGATGGTCCCGAAGATCCAGAATTGTCCCTCGGAAAACTGTCCTTTTTTTCTTTCTCCGGCTGGAAGTAAACATCTGGGAACCGACTGCCGTACGCAGACGTCCTGGGGGAGCCCCCTGGCTTCATTTGTGACGCACATTGGTGTTTCACAAAAGAGCCCAAATTCCTCCTTGGGGGCACACCAGCACGGAATGTAAGGCGGTTTAGAACTGCGTACGTTGAGGCCGTTGGAAGGCCGTTACAAACGAGAGCTTTCAAGCGAACAGGGCAGCGCTTCACCATTATCGTTGCACGTGCATGGAGCTTAACCAAACGAATGCATTTACTTCCTGAGGCTCAAACACAACAGAGGAATTGGAAGGCGTACAGTGCCCTTTGACAATTGTTGCAACCAACGTGAGTGAGTGCACTGTGTCTCGTGAAATAAATCCCTTACCCTGTTGAAGCATTCCCTTAACGCATGCTTCTTCGCTCCTATGGCACTCCGAGGTGTTCCTAACGGGGGAAATCTGGACTTTTACTTGAGGCCCGGGGGGGACTCACATTTCTTTTGTCGGCGAGCTCCAGAGTGCTCCTGCTGAAGCTCCCAGCCGGGAACTGAGAGCAGCAGGCCTCACACGAGTACACTCAGACTGCTTCCGTCACGAGTAAACTCAGACTTCTCATGTGAGGCCTTCAGAGAGCAAAGAGAAGGTGGGCGCGAGGACTGTGCTTCAGGCAGCTTATGACCCGCAACGGTCTCGTCGACCACGGAGGGGAATAAGGTTTGCCCAGGGTCGCCCAGTTTCAAACCTGAGCTCACGTAGTTATGCTCAGTGGTTCCTGATTGCCTCAAGGAAACACACGGGAGGAACAGGGCTTTTCCGTGGAGGCACTTTCGGGCACGGGGACCTCTGCATGGGATCTACTGGGTTAAGTATGCCAGTACCTTAAGTAGGCCTCAGTGACCAAGGTTCTCTGGCTCACGCCTAGCTGGGTTAAGTGTGCAAAACGTACTGTTCCTCAAGCTGGGCCCACAGCCTATCTTTCGCTTCTGTGAGAGTGCTGTCCCGAATCTCCTCCTGGAGCCAGTCGTCAGCACGGTGTCTATTGGCACTGCAGTTCTCTTTCACTCAAGGGGGCCGTTCGACTGGCAGGGAGGGTCTGCCCGGCGCTGCTTTTGCGAGGCTCTTTGACGACTGGAGCACTCAACGTAGGCAACCCAGAGAGCAGTACGTTGCCCTGGCTATGAATGTGAAGAGCTTTCTCCAGGGGCCCGTTTAAGGCTACGTTTCCTCAGAAGCCAGGATCCGCCGTTCCGGCACGGAGAGAAGTCATCATGCGAAAGAGGTGAACGATCTCCTATCCTGTGTGCCCCCAGGAGCATCGAAGAATTAAGGCCCTCTGAGGTGCAGTATGGCCTCATGGAAACCACTGTACACCCCACTCCCCCGATGTGAAGTAGTGGAACTTACCTTCAGGCCTGAGGTCCCCTTTCGTTTGGCCAGTGCTGAACATGTGGTGCAGTGAGAAAAGTTTCTAGAAAAGTATTGCCAGCACAATTTTCGCTTTAGAGAACACGCAGCCTTGGCCCACAACGACAATCCTGCCGTGAAGAGACGTCGGGCCGCTATTGCTCTTCAGGTAGCTTAGAAGCCAAGCGCAAGGCACCTCCAAACGGGGAGAAAGTGTACTCTCCCATCCGCGTCCCACTTTCAAGCTGAATGACGCAGCACGTTTCTCTGAAGCTTCTGCGGAGGTATCTAGTACAACTGAGAGAGTGCCTGCCTCTGCTGAGAAAGGGTTCGAAGTGGGGATCGCTGGACATGCGAAAGAGTGTTCCCCAGGCCGTGCAAAGTTTAGGCTATGGTGATTCTGGATGGTCCCAAAGGTCCAGAATTGTCCCTGGGAAAGCTGTCCTTTTTCTCTTTCTCCCGCTGGATGTAAACATCTGGGAACCGACTGCGTACGCAGACGTCCTGGGGGAGCTCCCTGGTTACATTTGTGACGCACATTGGTGTTTCACAGAGGAGCCCAAATTCCTCCTTGCGGACACAGCAGCATGGAATGTAAGGCTGTTTAGAACTGCGGACCTTGAGGCCGTTGGAGAGCCGTACAGACGAGAGCTCTCAAGCTCTCAACAGGGAAGCGCTTCGCCATCATCGTGGCACGTGCATGGAGCTTATTCTAACGAATGCATTTACTTCCTGTGGCTCAAACACAACAGAGGAGTTGGAAGGCATACAGTGCCCTTTGACCGTTGTTACAACGAACGTGAGTGCACGGTGTCGCGTGAAATGAATCCCTTACACTGCTGAAGCATTCCGTTAACGCATGTTTCTTCGCTCCTATGGCACTCCGAGGTGTTCCTAACGGGGGAAATCTGGACTTATAATTGAGGCCGGGGGGGGTGGGGGGCTCACAATTCTTTTGTCGGCGAGCTCCAGAGTGCTCCTGCTGAAGCTCCCAGCCGGGAACTGAGAGCAGCAGGCCTCACACGAGTACACTCAGACTGCTTCCGTCACGAGTAAACTCAGACTTCTTATGTGAGGCCTTCAGACAGCAAAGAGAAGGTGGGCGCGAGGACTGTGCTTCAGGCAGCTTATGACCCGCAACGGTCTCGTCGACCACGGAGGGGAATAAGGTTTGCCCAGGGTCGCCCAGTTTCAAACCTGAGCTCACGTAGTTATCCTCAGTGGTTCCTGATTGCCTCAAGGAAACACACGGGAGGAACAGGGCCCTTCCACGGAGGCACTTTTGGGCACAGGGACCTCTGCAGTCGATCTACAGGATAAGTATGCCAGTGCATTAGGTAGGCCTCAGTGACCAAGGCTCTCTGGCTCATGCTTAGCTGTCTTAAGTTTGCAAAACGTACTGTTCCTCAGGCTGGGCCCACAGCCTACCTTTCGCTTCTGTGGGAGTGCTGTCCGGAATCTCCTCCTGGAGCCAGTCTTCAGCACGGTGCCTATTGACACTGCAGTTCTCTTTCAGTCAAGGAGTCCGTTCGACAGTCAAAAAGAGTCTGCCCAGCGCTTCTTTCGTGAGGCTCTTGGACGACTGGGGCACTCAACCTAGTCAACCCAGAGAGCAGTACGTTGCCCTGGCTATGACTGTGAAGAGCTTTCTCCAGGGGCCTGTTTAGGTTACGTTTCCTCAGGAGCCAGGATCCGCCGTTCCGGCACGGAGAGAAGTCATCATGCGAAATTGTTGAACGAGCTCCTATCCCGTGTGCCCCCAGGAGCCTCGAAGAGTTAAGGCACTCCGTGGTGCAGTATGGCCTCATGCAAACCACTGCACGCCCAACTCCTCCGACGTGAAACACTGGAACTTACCTTGAGGCCTGAGGTCCCCTTTCGTTTGGCCAGAGCTGAACATCTGGTGCCGTGGGAGGAGGTCCTAGAAAGGTATTGCCAGCAGAGTTTTCGCTTTGGAGAACACGCAGCCTTGGCCCACAACGACATTCCTGCCGTGAAGAGACGTCGGGCCGCTGGTGCTGTTCAGGCAGCTTCGAAGCCAAGCGCAAGGCGCCTCCAAACGGGGAGAAAGCGTACTCTCCCATCCGCGTCCCACTTTCAAGCTGAATGACGCAGCATGTTTCTCGGAAGGTTCTGCCGAGCTATCTAGTGCAAGTGACATAGTGCCTGCCTCTGCTGAGAAAGATTTTGACGTGGGGGTCCCTGGACATGCGAAAGAGCGTTCCCCAGGCCGTTCAAAGTTTACGCTTTGGTGATTCTGGATGGTCCCGAAGATCCAGAATTGTCCCTCGGAAAACTGTCCTTTTTTTCTTTCTCCGGCTGGAAGTAAACATCTGGGAACCGACTGCCGTACGCAGCCGTCCTGGGGGAGCCCCCTGGCTTCATTTGTGACGCACATTGGTGTTTCACAAAAGAGCCCAAATTCCTCCTTGGGGGCACACCAGCACGGAATGTAAGGCGGTTTAGAACTGCGTACGTTGAGGCCGTTGGAAGGCCGTTACAAACGAGAGCTTTCAAGCGAACAGGGCAGCGCTTCACCATTATCGTTGCACGTGCATGGAGCTTAACCAAACGAATGCCTTTACTTCCTGTGGCTCAAACACAACAGAGGAGTTGGAAGGCGTACAGTGCCCTTTGACAATTGTTGCAACCAACGTGAGTGAGTGCACTGTGTCTCGTGAAATAAATCCCTTACCCTGTTGAAGCATTCCCTTAACGCATGCTTCTTCGCTCCTATGGCACTCCGAGGTGTTCCTAACGGGGGAAATCTGGACTTTTACTTGAGACCCGGGGGGGACTCACATTTCTTTTGTCGGCGAGCTCTAGAGTGCTCCTGCTGAAGCTCCCAGCCGGGAACTGAGAGCAGCAGGCCTCACACGAGTACACTCAGACTGCTTCCGTCACGAGTAAACTCAGACTTCTCATGTGAGGCCTTCAGAGAGCAAAGAGAAGGTGGGCGCGAGGACTGTGCTTCAGGCAGCTTATGACCCGCAACGGTCTCGTCGACCACGGAGGGGAATAAGGTTTGCCCAGGGTCGCCCAGTTTCAAACCTGAGCTCACGTAGTTATCCTCAGTGGTTCCTGATTGCCTCAAGGAAACACACGGGAGGAACAGGGCTTTTCCGTGGAGGCACTTTCGGGCACGGGGACCTCTGCATGGGATCTACTGGGTTAAGTATGCCAGTACCTTAAGTAGGCCTCAGTGACCAAGGTTCTCTGGCTCACGCCTAGCTGGGTTAAGTGTGCAAAACGTACTGTTCCTCAAGCTGGGCCCACAGCCTATCTTTCGCTTCTGTGAGAGTGCTGTCCCGAATCTCCTCCTGGAGCCAGTCGTCAGCACGGTGTCTATTGGCACCGCAGTTCTCTTTCACTCAAGGGGGCCGTTCGACTGGCAGGGAGGGTCTGCCCGGCGCTGCTTTTGCGAGGCTCTTTGACGACTGGAGCACTCAACGTAGGCAACCCAGAGAGCAGTACGTTGCCCTGGCTATGAATGTGAAGAGCTTTCTCCAGGGGCCCGTTTAAGGCTACGTTTCCTCAGAAGCCAGGATCCGCCGTTCCGGCACGGAGAGAAGTCATCATGCGAAAGAGGTGAACGATCTCCTATCCTGTGTGCCCCCAGGAGCATCGAAGAATTAAGGCCCTCTGAGGTGCAGTATGGCCTCATGGAAACCACTGTACACCCCACTCCCCCGATGTGAAGTAGTGGAACTTACCTTCAGGCCTGAGGTCCCCTTTCGTTTGGCCAGTGCTGAACATGTGGTGCAGTGAGAAAAGTTTCTAGAAAAGTATTGCCAGCACAATTTTCGCTTTAGAGAACACGCAGCCTTGGCCCACAACGACAATCCTGCCGTGAAGAGACGTCGGGCCGCTATTGCTCTTCAGGTAGCTTAGAAGCCAAGCGCAAGGCACCTCCAAACGGGGAGAAAGTGTACTCTCCCATCCGCGTCCCACTTTCAAGCTGAATGACGCAGCACGTTTCTCTGAAGCTTCTGCGGAGGTATCTAGTACAACTGAGACAGTGCCTGCCTCTGCTGAGAAAGGGTTCGAAGTGGGGATCGCTGGACATGCGAAAGAGTGTTCCCCAGGCCGTGCAAAGTTTAGGCTATGGTGATTCTGGATGGTCCCAAAGGTCCAGAATTGTCCCTGGGAAAGCTGTCCTTTTTCTCTTTCTCCCGCTGGATGTAAACATCTGGGAACCGACTGCGTACGCAGACGTCCTGGGGGAGCTCCCTGGTTACATTTGTGACGCACATTGGTGTTTCACAGAGGAGCCCAAATTCCTCCTTGCGGACACAGCAGCATGGAATGTAAGGCTGTTTAGAACTGCGGACCTTGAGGCCGTTGGAGAGCCGTACAGACGAGAGCTCTCAAGCTCTCAACAGGGAAGCGCTTCGCCATCATCGTGGCACGTGCATGGAGCTTATTCTAACGAGTGCATTTACTTCCTCTGGCTCAAACACAACAGAGGAGTTGGAAGGCATACAGTGCCCTTTGACCGTTGTTACAACGAACGTGAGTGCACGGTGTCGCGTGAAATGAATCCCTTACACTGCTGAAGCATTCCGTTAACGCATGTTTCTTCGCTCCTATGGCACTCCGAGGTGTTCCTAACGGGGGAAATCTGGACTTATAATTGAGGCCGGGGGGGGTGGGGGGCTCACAATTCTTTTGTCGGCGAGCTCCAGAGTGCTCCTGCTGAAGCTCCCAGCTGGGAACTGAGAGCAGCAGGCTTCACACGAGTACACTCAGACTGCTTCCGTCACGAGTAAACTCAGACTTCTTATGTGAGGCCTTCAGACAGCAAAGAGAAGGTGGGCGCGAGGACTGTGCTTCAGGCAGCTTATGACCCGCAACGGTCTCGTCGACCACGCAGGGGAATAAGGTTTGCCCAGGGTCGCCCAGTTTCAAACCTGAGCTCACGTAGTTATCCTCAGTGGTTCCTGATTGCCTCAAGGAAACACACGGGAGGAACAGGGCCCTTCCACGGAGGCACTTTTGGGCACAGGGACCTCTGCAGTCGATCTACAGGATAAGTATGCCAGTGCATTAGGTAGGCCTCAGTGACCAAGGCTCTCTGGCTCATGCTTAGCTGTCTTAAGTTTGCAAAACGTACTGTTCCTCAGGCTGGGCCCACAGCCTACCTTTCGCTTCTGTGGGAGTGCTGTCCGGAATCTCCTCCTGGAGCCAGTCTTCAGCACGGTGCCTATTGACACTGCAGTTCTCTTTCAGTCAAGGAGTCCGTTCGACAGTCAAAAAGAGTCTGCCCAGCGCTTCTTTCGTGAGGCTCTTGGACGACTGGGGCACTCAACCTAGTCAACCCAGAGAGCAGTACGTTGCCCTGGCTATGACTGTGAAGAGCTTTCTCCAGGGGCCTGTTTAGGTTACGTTTCCTCAGGAGCCAGGATCCGCCGTTCCGGCACGGAGAGAAGTCATCATGCGAAATTGTTGAACGAGCTCCTATCCTGTGTGCCCCCAGGAGCCTCGAAGAGTTAAGGCACTCCGTGGTGCAGTATGGCCTCATGCAAACCACTGCACGCCCAACTCCTCCGACGTGAAACACTGGAACTTACCTTGAGGCCTGAGGTCCCCTTTCGTTTGGCCAGAGCTAAACCGTGGGAGGAGTTCCTAGAAAGGTATTGCCAGCAGAGTTTTCGCTTTGGAGAACACGCAGCCTTGGCCCACAACGACATTCCTGCCGTGAAGAGACGTCGGGCCGCTAGTGCTGTTCAGGCAGCTTCGAAGCCAAGCGCAAGGCACCTCCAAACGGGGAGAAAGCGTACTCTCCCATCCGCGTCCCACTCTCAAGCTGAATGACGCAGCATGTTTCTCGGAAGGTTCTGCCGAGCTATCTAGTGCAAGTGACATAGTGCCTGCCTCTGCTGAGAAAGATTTTGACGTGGGGATCCCTGGACATGCGAAAGATCGTTCCTCAGGTCGTTCAAAGTTTACGCTTTGGTGATTCTGGATGGTCCCGAAGATCCAGAATTGTCCCTCGGAAAACTGTCCTTTTTTTCTTTCTCCGGCTGGAAGTAAACATCTGGGAACCGACTGCCGTACGCAGCCGTCCTGGGGGAGCCCCCTGGCTTCATTTGTGACGCACATTGGTGTTTCACAAAAGAGCCCAAATTCCTCCTTGGGGGCACACCAGCACGGAATGTAAGGCGGTTTAGAACTGCGTACGTTGAGGCCGTTGGAAGGCCGTTACAAACGAGAGCTTTCAAGCGAACAGGGCAGCGCTTCACCATTATCGTTGCACGTGCATGGAGCTTAACCAAACGAATGCATTTACTTCCTGAGGCTCAAACACAACAGAGGAATTGGAAGGCGTACAGTGCCCTTTGACAATTGTTGCAACCAACGTGAGTGAGTGCACTGTGTCTCGTGAAATAAATCCCTTACCCTGTTGAAGCATTCCCTTAACGCATGCTTCTTCGCTCCTATGGCACTCCGAGGTGTTCCTAACGGGGGAAATCTGGACTTTTACTTGAGGCCCGGGGGGGACTCACATTTCTTTTGTCGGCGAGCTCCAGAGTGCTCCTGCTGAAGCTCCCAGCCGGGAACTGAGAGCAGCAGGCCTCACACGAGTACACTCAGACTGCTTCCGTCACGAGTAAACTCAGACTTCTCATGTGAGGCCTTCAGAGAGCAAAGAGAAGGTGGGCGCGAGGACTGTGCTTCAGGCAGCTTATGACCCGCAACGGTCTCGTCGACCACGGAGGGGAATAAGGTTTGCCCAGGGTCGCCCAGTTTCAAACCTGAGCTCACGTAGTTATCCTCAGTGGTTCCTGATTGCCTCAAGGAAACACACGGGAGGAACAGGGCTTTTCC
Source organism: Phocoena phocoena (assembly GCF_963924675.1). NCBI lineage: Eukaryota > Metazoa > Chordata > Mammalia > Artiodactyla > Phocoenidae > Phocoena > Phocoena phocoena. The sequence continues at coordinate 62,353 of NW_027077637.1, read as the reverse complement.
GTGGAGGCACTTTCGGGCACGGGGACCTCTGCATGGGATCTACTGGGTTAAGTATGCCAGTACCTTAAGTAGGCCTCAGTGACCAAGGTTCTCTGGCTCACGCCTAGCTGGGTTAAGTGTGCAAAACGTACTGTTCCTCAAGCTGGGCCCACAGCCTATCTTTCGCTTCTGTGAGAGTGCTGTCCCGAATCTCCTCCTGGAGCCAGTCGTCAGCACGGTGTCTATTGGCACCGCAGTTCTCTTTCACTCAAGGGGGCCGTTCGACTGGCAGGGAGGGTCTGCCCGGCGCTGCTTTTGCGAGGCTCTTTGACGACTGGAGCACTCAACGTAGGCAACCCAGAGAGCAGTACGTTGCCCTGGCTATGAATGTGAAGAGCTTTCTCCAGGGGCCCGTTTAAGGCTACGTTTCCTCAGAAGCCAGGATCCGCCGTTCCGGCACGGAGAGAAGTCATCATGCGAAAGAGGTGAACGATCTCCTATCCTGTGTGCCCCCAGGAGCATCGAAGAATTAAGGCCCTCTGAGGTGCAGTATGGCCTCATGGAAACCACTGTACACCCCACTCCCCCGATGTGAAGTAGTGGAACTTACCTTCAGGCCTGAGGTCCCCTTTCGTTTGGCCAGTGCTGAACATGTGGTGCAGTGAGAAAAGTTTCTAGAAAAGTATTGCCAGCACAATTTTCGCTTTAGAGAACACGCAGCCTTGGCCCACAACGACAATCCTGCCGTGAAGAGACGTCGGGCCGCTATTGCTCTTCAGGTAGCTTAGAAGCCAAGCGCAAGGCACCTCCAAACGGGGAGAAAGTGTACTCTCCCATCCGCGTCCCACTTTCAAGCTGAATGACGCAGCACGTTTCTCTGAAGCTTCTGCGGAGGTATCTAGTACAACTGAGAGAGTGCCTGCCTCTGCTGAGAAAGGGTTCGAAGTGGGGATCGCTGGACATGCGAAAGAGTGTTCCCCAGGCCGTGCAAAGTTTAGGCTATGGTGATTCTGGATGGTCCCAAAGGTCCAGAATTGTCCCTGGGAAAGCTGTCCTTTTTCTCTTTCTCCCGCTGGATGTAAACATCTGGGAACCGACTGCGTACGCAGACGTCCTGGGGGAGCTCCCTGGTTACATTTGTGACGCACATTGGTGTTTCACAGAGGAGCCCAAATTCCTCCTTGCGGACACAGCAGCATGGAATGTAAGGCTGTTTAGAACTGCGGACCTTGAGGCCGTTGGAGAGCCGTACAGACGAGAGCTCTCAAGCTCTCAACAGGGAAGCGCTTCGCCATCATCGTGGCACGTGCATGGAGCTTATTCTAACGAGTGCATTTACTTCCTGTGGCTCAAACACAACAGAGGAGTTGGAAGGCATACAGTGCCCTTTGACCGTTGTTACAACGAACGTGAGTGCACGGTGTCGCGTGAAATGAATCCCTTACACTGCTGAAGCATTCCGTTAACGCATGTTTCTTCGCTCCTATGGCACTCCGAGGTGTTCCTAACGGGGGAAATCTGGACTTATAATTGAGGCTGGGGGGGGTGGGGGGCTCACAATTCTTTTCTCGGCGAGCTCCAGAGTGCTCCTGCTGAAGCTCCCAGCCGGGAACTGAGAGCAGCAGGCTTCACACGAGTACACTCAGACTGCTTCCGTCACGAGTAAACTCAGACTTCTTATGTGAGGCCTTCAGACAGCAAAGAGAAGGTGGGCGCGAGGACTGTGCTTCAGGCAGCTTATGACCCGCAACGGTCTCGTCGACCACGGAGGGGAATAAGGTTTGCCCAGGGTCGCCCAGTTTCAAACCTGAGCTCACGTAGTTATCCTCAGTGGTTCCTGATTGCCTCAAGGAAACACACGGGAGGAACAGGGCCCTTCCACGGAGGCACTTTTGGGCACAGGGACCTCTGCAGTCGATCTACAGGATAAGTATGCCAGTGCATTAGGTAGGCCTCAGTGACCAAGGCTCTCTGGCTCATGCTTAGCTGTCTTAAGTTTGCAAAACGTACTGTTCCTCAGGCTGGGCCCACAGCCTACCTTTCGCTTCTGTGGGAGTGCTGTCCGGAATCTCCTCCTGGAGCCAGTCTTCAGCACGGTGCCTATTGACACTGCAGTTCTCTTTCAGTCAAGGAGTCCGTTCGACAGTCAAAAAGAGTCTGCCCAGCGCTTCTTTCGTGAGGCTCTTGGACGACTGGGGCACTCAACCTAGTCAACCCAGAGAGCAGTACGTTGCCCTGGCTATGACTGTGAAGAGCTTTCTCCAGGGGCCTGTTTAGGTTACGTTTCCTCAGGAGCCAGGATCCGCCGTTCCGGCACGGAGAGAAGTCATCATGCGAAATTGTTGAACGAGCTCCTATCCTGTGTGCCCCCAGGAGCCTCGAAGAGTTAAGGCACTCCGTGGTGCAGTATGGCCTCATGCAAACCACTGCACGCCCAACTCCTCCGACGTGAAACACTGGAACTTACCTTGAGGCCTGAGGTCCCCTTTCGTTTGGCCAGAGCTAAACCGTGGGAGGAGTTCCTAGAAAGGTATTGCCAGCAGAGTTTTCGCTTTGGAGAACACGCAGCCTTGGCCCACAACGACATTCCTGCCGTGAAGAGACGTCGGGCCGCTAGTGCTGTTCAGGCAGCTTTGAAGCCAAGCGCAAGGCACCTCCAAACGGGGAGAAAGCGTACTCTCCCATCCGCGTCCCACTCTCAAGCTGAATGACGCAGCATGTTTCTCAGAAGGTTCTGCCGAGCTATCTAGTGCAAGTGACATAGTGCCTGCCTCTGCTGAGAAAGATTTTGACGTGGGGATCCCTGGACATGCGAAAGATCGTTCCTCAGGTCGTTCAAAGTTTACGCTTTGGTGATTCTGGATGGTCCCGAAGATCCAGAATTGTCCCTCGGAAAACTGTCCTTTTTTTCTTTCTCCGGCTGGAAGTAAACATCTGGGAACCGACTGCCGTACGCAGACGTCCTGGGGGAGCCCCCTGGCTTCATTTGTGACGCACATTGGTGTTTCACAAAAGAGCCCAAATTCCTCCTTGGGGGCACACCAGCACGGAATGTAAGGCGGTTTAGAACTGCGTACGTTGAGGCCGTTGGAAGGCCGTTACAAACGAGAGCTTTCAAGCGAACAGGGCAGCGCTTCACCATTATCGTTGCACGTGCATGGAGCTTAACCAAACGAATGCATTTACTTCCTGAGGCTCAAACACAACAGAGGAATTGGAAGGCGTACAGTGCCCTTTGACAATTGTTGCAACCAACGTGAGTGAGTGCACTGTGTCTCGTGAAATAAATCCCTTACCCTGTTGAAGCATTCCCTTAACGCATGCTTCTTCGCTCCTATGGCACTCCGAGGTGTTCCTAACGGGGGAAATCTGGACTTTTACTTGAGGCCCGGGGGGGACTCACATTTCTTTTGTCGGCGAGCTCCAGAGTGCTCCTGCTGAAGCTCCCAGCCGGGAACTGAGAGCAGCAGGCCTCACACGAGTACACTCAGACTGCTTCCGTCACGAGTAAACTCAGACTTCTCATGTGAGGCCTTCAGAGAGCAAAGAGAAGGTGGGCGCAAGGACTGTGCTTCAGGCAGCTTATGACCCGCAACGGTCTCGTCGACCACGGAGGGGAATAAGGTTTGCCCAGGGTCGCCCAGTTTCCAACCTGAGCTCACGTAGTTATGCTCAGTGGTTCCTGATTGCCTCAAGGAAACACACGGGAGGAACAGGGCTTTTCCGTGGAGGCAGTTTCGGGCACGGGGACCTCTGCATGGGATCTACTGGGTTAAGTATGCCAGTACCTTAAGTAGGCCTCAGTGACCAAGGTTCTCTGGCTCACGCCTAGCTGGGTTAAGTGTGCAAAACGTACTGTTCCTCAAGCTGGGCCCACAGCCTATCTTTCGCTTCTGTGAGAGTGCTGTCCCGAATCTCCTCCTGGAGCCAGTCGTCAGCACGGTGTCTATTGGCACCGCAGTTCTCTTTCACTCAAGGGGGCCGTTCGACTGGCAGGGAGGGTCTGCCCGGCGCTGCTTTTGCGAGGCTCTTTGACGACTGGAGCACTCAACGTAGGCAACCCAGAGAGCAGTACGTTGCCCTGGCTATGAATGTGAAGAGCTTTCTCCAGGGGCCCGTTTAAGGCTACGTTTCCTCAGAAGCCAGGATCCGCCGTTCCGGCACGGAGAGAAGTCATCATGCGAAAGAGGTGAACGATCTCCTATCCTGTGTGCCCCCAGGAGCATCGAAGAATTAAGGCCCTCTGAGGTGCAGTATGGCCTCATGGAAACCACTGTACACCCCACTCCCCCGATGTGAAGTAGTGGAACTTACCTTCAGGCCTGAGGTCCCCTTTCGTTTGGCCAGTGCTGAACATGTGGTGCAGTGAGAAAAGTTTCTAGAAAAGTATTGCCAGCACAATTTTCGCTTTAGAGAACACGCAGCCTTGGCCCACAACGACAATCCTGCCGTGAAGAGACGTCGGGCCGCTATTGCTCTTCAGGTAGCTTAGAAGCCAAGCGCAAGGCACCTCCAAACGGGGAGAAAGTGTACTCTCCCATCCGCGTCCCACTTTCAAGCTGAATGACGCAGCACGTTTCTCTGAAGCTTCTGCGGAGGTATCTAGTACAACTGAGAGAGTGCCTGCCTCTGCTGAGAAAGGGTTCGAAGTGGGGATCGCTGGACATGCGAAAGAGTGTTCCCCAGGCCGTGCAAAGTTTAGGCTATGGTGATTCTGGATGGTCCCAAAGGTCCAGAATTGTCCCTGGGAAAGCTGTCCTTTTTCTCTTTCTCCCGCTGGATGTAAACATCTGGGAACCGACTGCGTACGCAGACGTCCTGGGGGAGCTCCCTGGTTACATTTGTGACGCACATTGGTGTTTCACAGAGGAGCCCAAATTCCTCCTTGCGGACACAGCAGCATGGAATGTAAGGCTGTTTAGAACTGCGGACCTTGAGGCCGTTGGAGAGCCGTACAGACGAGAGCTCTCAAGCTCTCAACAGGGAAGCGCTTCGCCATCATCGTGGCACGTGCATGGAGCTTATTCTAACGAATGCATTTACTTCCTGTGGCTCAAACACAACAGAGGAGTTGGAAGGCATACAGTGCCCTTTGACCGTTGTTACAACGAACGTGAGTGCACGGTGTCGCGTGAAATGAATCCCTTACACTGCTGAAGCATTCCGTTAACGCATGTTTCTTCGCTCCTATGGCACTCCGAGGTGTTCCTAACGGGGGAAATCTGGACTTATAATTGAGGCCGGGGGGGGTGGGGGGCTCACAATTCTTTTGTCGGCGAGCTCCAGAGTGCTCCTGCTGAAGCTCCCAGCCGGGAACTGAGAGCAGCAGGCCTCACACGAGTACACTCAGACTGCTTCCGTCACGAGTAAACTCAGACTTCTCATGTGAGGCCTTCAGAGAGCAAAGAGAAGGTGGGCGCGAGGACTGTGCTTCAGGCAGCTTATGACCCGCAACGGTCTCGTCGACCACGGAGGGGAATAAGGTTTGCCCAGGGTCGCCCAGTTTCAAACCTGAGCTCACGTAGTTATCCTCAGTGGTTCCTGATTGCCTCAAGGAAACACACGGGAGGAACAGGGCCCTTCCACGGAGGCACTTTTGGGCACAGGGACCTCTGCAGTCGATCTACAGGATAAGTATGCCAGTGCATTAGGTAGGCCTCAGTGACCAAGGCTCTCTGGCTCATGCTTAGCTGTCTTAAGTTTGCAAAACGTACTGTTCCTCAGGCTGGGCCCACAGCCTACCTTTCGCTTCTGTGGGAGTGCTGTCCGGAATCTCCTCCTGGAGCCAGTCTTCAGCACGGTGCCTATTGACACTGCAGTTCTCTTTCAGTCAAGGAGTCCGTTCGACAGTCAAAAAGAGTCTGCCCAGCGCTTCTTTCGTGAGGCTCTTGGACGACTGGGGCACTCAACCTAGTCAACCCAGAGAGCAGTACGTTGCCCTGGCTATGACTGTGAAGAGCTTTCTCCAGGGGCCTGTTTAGGTTATGTTTCCTCAGGAGCCAGGATCCGCCGTTCCGGCACGGAGAGAAGTCATCATGCGAAATTGTTGAACGAGCTCCTATCCTGTGTGCCCCCAGGAGCCTCGAAGAGTTAAGGCACTCCGTGGTGCAGTATGGCCTCATGCAAACCACTGCACGCCCAACTCCTCCGACGTGAAACACTGGAACTTACCTTGAGGCCTGAGGTCCCCTTTCGTTTGGCCAGAGCTGAACCGTGGGAGGAGTTCCTAGAAAGGTATTGCCAGCAGAGTTTTCGCTTTGGAGAACACGCAGCCTTGGCCCACAACGACATTCCTGCCGTGAAGAGACGTCGGGCCGCTAGTGCTGTTCAGGCAGCTTCGAAGCCAAGCGCAAGGCACCTCCAAACGGGGAGAAAGCGTACTCTCCCATCCGCGTCCCACTCTCAAGCTGAATGACGCAGCATGTTTCTCGGAAGGTTCTGCCGAGCTATCTAGTGCAAGTGACATAGTGCCTGCCTCTGCTGAGAAAGATTTTGACGTGGGGATCCCTGGACATGCGAAAGATCGTTCCTCAGGTCGTTCAAAGTTTACGCTTTGGTGATTCTGGATGGTCCCGAAGATCCAGAATTGTCCCTCGGAAAACTGTCCTTTTTTTCTTTCTCCGGCTGGAAGTAAACATCTGGGAACCGACTGCCGTACGCAGACGTCCTGGGGGAGCCCCCTGGCTTCATTTGTGACGCACATTGGTGTTTCACAAAAGAGCCCAAATTCCTCCTTGGGGGCACACCAGCACGGAATGTAAGGCGGTTTAGAACTGCGTACGTTGAGGCCGTTGGAAGGCCGTTACAAACGAGAGCTTTCAAGCGAACAGGGCAGCACTTCACCATTATCGTTGCACGTGCATGGAGCTTAACCAAACGAATGCATTTACTTCCTGAGGCTCAAACACAACAGAGGAATTGGAAGGCGTACAGTGCCCTTTGACAATTGTTGCAACCAACGTGAGTGAGTGCACTGTGTCTCGTGAAATAAATCCCTTACCCTGTTGAAGCATTCCCTTAACGCATGCTTCTTCGCTCCTATGGCACTCCGAGGTGTTCCTAACGGGGGAAATCTGGACTTTTACTTGAGGCCCGGGGGGGACTCACATTTCTTTTGTCGGCGAGCTCCAGAGTGCTCCTGCTGAAGCTCCCAGCCGGGAACTGAGAGCAGCAGGCCTCACACGAGTACACTCAGACTGCTTCCGTCACGAGTAAACTCAGACTTCTCATGTGAGGCCTTCAGAGAGCAAAGAGAAGGTGGGCGCGAGGACTGTGCTTCAGGCAGCTTATGACCCGCAACGGTCTCGTCGACCACGGAGGGGAATAAGGTTTGCCCAGGGTCGCCCAGTTTCAAACCTGAGCTCACGTAGTTATCCTCAGTGGTTCCTGATTGCCTCAAGGAAACACACGGGAGGAACAGGGCTTTTCCGTGGAGGCACTTTCGGGCACGGGGACCTCTGCATGGGATCTACTGGGTTAAGTATGCCAGTACCTTAAGTAGGCCTCAGTGACCAAGGTTCTCTGGCTCACGCCTAGCTGGGTTAAGTGTGCAAAACGTACTGTTCCTCAAGCTGGGCCCACAGCCTATCTTTCGCTTCTGTGAGAGTGCTGTCCCGAATCTCCTCCTGGAGCCAGTCGTCAGCACGGTGTCTATTGGCACCGCAGTTCTCTTTCACTCAAGGGGGCCGTTCGACTGGCAGGGAGGGTCTGCCCGGCGCTGCTTTTGCGAGGCTCTTTGACGACTGGAGCACTCAACGTAGGCAACCCAGAGAGCAGTACGTTGCCCTGGCTATGAATGTGAAGAGCTTTCTCCAGGGGCCCGTTTAAGGCTACGTTTCCTCAGAAGCCAGGATCCGCCGTTCCGGCACGGAGAGAAGTCATCATGCGAAAGAGGTGAACGATCTCCTATCCTGTGTGCCCCCAGGAGCATCGAAGAATTAAGGCCCTCTGAGGTGCAGTATGGCCTCATGGAAACCACTGTACACCCCACTCCCCCGATGTGAAGTAGTGGAACTTACCTTCAGGCCTGAGGTCCCCTTTCATTTGGCCAGTGCTGAACATGTGGTGCAGTGAGAAAAGTTTCTAGAAAAGTATTGCCAGCACAATTTTCGCTTTAGAGAACACGCAGCCTTGGCCCACAACGACAATCCTGCCGTGAAGAGACGTCGGGCCGCTATTGCTCTTCAGGTAGCTTAGAAGCCAAGCGCAAGGCACCTCCAAACGGGGAGAAAGTGTACTCTCCCATCCGCGTCCCACTTTCAAGCTGAATGACGCAGCACGTTTCTCTGAAGCTTCTGCGGAGGTATCTAGTACAACTGAGAGAGTGCCTGCCTCTGCTGAGAAAGGGTTCGAAGTGGGGATCGCTGGACATGCGAAAGAGTGTTCCCCAGGCCGTGCAAAGTTTAGGCTATAGTGATTCTGGATGGTCCCAAAGGTCCAGAATTGTCCCTGGGAAAGCTGTCCTTTTTCTCTTTCTCCCGCTGGATGTAAACATCTGGGAACCGACTGCGTACGCAGACGTCCTGGGGGAGCTCCCTGGTTACATTTGTGACGCACATTGGTGTTTCACAGAGGAGCCCAAATTCCTCCTTGCGGACACAGCAGCATGGAATGTAAGGCTGTTTAGAACTGCGGACCTTGAGGCCGTTGGAGAGCCGTACAGACGAGAGCTCTCAAGCTCTCAACAGGGAAGCGCTTCGCCACCATCGTGGCACGTGCATGGAGCTTATTCTAACGAATGCATTTACTTCCTGTGGCTCAAACACAACAGAGGAGTTGGAAGGCATACAGTGCCCTTTGACCGTTGTTACAACGAACGTGAGTGCACGGTGTCGCGTGAAATGAATCCCTTACACTGCTGAAGCATTCCGTTAACGCATGTTTCTTCGCTCCTATGGCACTCCGAGGTGTTCCTAACGGGGGAAATCTGGACTTATAATTGAGGCCGGGGGGGGTGGGGGGCTCACAATTCTTTTGTCGGCGAGCTCCAGAGTGCTCCTGCTGAAGCTCCCAGCCGGGAACTGAGAGCAGCAGGCCTCACACGAGTACACTCAGACTGCTTCCGTCACGAGTAAACTCAGACTTCTCATGTGAGGCCTTCAGAGAGCAAAGAGAAGGTGGGCGCGAGGACTGTGCTTCAGGCAGCTTATGACCCGCAACGGTCTCGTCGACCACGGAGGGGAATAAGGTTTGCCCAGGGTCGCCCAGTTTCAAACCTGAGCTCACGTAGTTATCCTCAGTGGTTCCTGATTGCCTCAAGGAAACACACGGGAGGAACAGGGCCCTTCCACGGAGGCACTTTTGGGCACAGGGACCTCTGCAGTCGATCTACAGGATAAGTATGCCAGTGCATTAGGTAGGCCTCAGTGACCAAGGCTCTCTGGCTCATGCTTAGCTGTCTTAAGTTTGCAAAACGTACTGTTCCTCAAGCTGGGCCCACAGCCTATCTTTCGCTTCTGTGAGAGTGCTGTCCCGAATCTCCTCCTGGAGCCAGTCGTCAGCACGGTGTCTATTGGCACCGCAGTTCTCTTTCACTCAAGGGGGCCGTTCGACTGGCAGGGAGGGTCTGCCCGGCGCTGCTTTTGCGAGGCTCTTTGACGACTGGAGCACTCAACGTAGGCAACCCAGAGAGCAGTACGTTGCCCTGGCTATGAATGTGAAGAGCTTTCTCCAGGGGCCCGTTTAAGGCTACGTTTCCTCAGAAGCCAGGATCCGCCGTTCCGGCACGGAGAGAAGTCATCATGCGAAAGAGGTGAACGATCTCCTATCCTGTGTGCCCCCAGGAGCATCGAAGAATTAAGGCCCTCTGAGGTGCAGTATGGCCTCATGGAAACCACTGTACACCCCACTCCCCCGATGTGAAGTAGTGGAACTTACCTTCAGGCCTGAGGTCCCCTTTCGTTTGGCCAGTGCTGAACATGTGGTGCAGTGAGAAAAGTTTCTAGAAAAGTATTGCCAGCACAATTTTCGCTTTAGAGAACACGCAGCCTTGGCCCACAATGACAATCCTGCCGTGAAGAGACGTCGGGCCGCTATTGCTCTTCAGGTAGCTTAGAAGCCAAGCGCAAGGCACCTCCAAACGGGGAGAAAGTGTACTCTCCCATCCGCGTCCCACTTTCAAGCTGAATGACGCAGCACGTTTCTCTGAAGATTCTGCGGAGGTATCTAGTACAACTGAGAGAGTGCCTGCCTCTGCTGAGAAAGGGTTCGAAGTGGGGATCGCTGGACATGCGAAAGAGTGTTCCCCAGGCCGTGCAAAGTTTAGGCTATGGTGATTCTGGATGGTCCCAAAGGTCCAGAATTGTCCCTGGGAAAGCTGTCCTTTTTCTCTTTCTCCCGCTGGAAGTAAACATCTGGGAACCGACTGCCGTACGCAGACGTCCTGGGGGAGCCCCCTGGCTTCATTTGTGACGCACATTGGTGTTTCACTAAAGAGCCCAAATTCCTCCTTGGGGGCACACCAGCACGGAATGTAAGGCGGTTTAGAACTGCGTACGTTGAGGCCGTTGGAAGGCCGTTACAAACGAGAGCTTTCAAGCGAACAGGGCAGCGCTTCACCATTATCGTTGCACGTGCATGGAGCTTAACCAAACGAATGCATTTACTTCCTGAGGCTCAAACACAACAGAGGAATTGGAAGGCGTACAGTGCCCTTTGACAATTGTTGCAACCAACGTGAGTGAGTGCACTGTGTCTCGTGAAATAAATCCCTTACCCTGTTGAAGCATTCCCTTAACGCATGCTTCTTCGCTCCTATGGCACTCCGAGGTGTTCCTAACGGGGGAAATCTGGACTTTTACTTGAGGCCCGGGGGGGACTCACATTTCTTTTGTCGGCGAGCTCCAGAGTGCTCCTGCTGAAGCTCCCAGCCGGGAACTGAGAGCAGCAGGCCTCACACGAGTACACTCAGACTGCTTCCGTCACGAGTAAACTCAGACTTCTCATGTGAGGCCTTCAGAGAGCAAAGAGAAGGTGGGCGCGAGGACTGTGCTTCAGGCAGCTTATGACCCGCAACGGTCTCGTCGACCACGCAGGGGAATAAGGTTTGCCCAGGGTCGCCCAGTTTCAAACCTGAGCTCACGTAGTTATCCTCAGTGGTTCCTGATTGCCTCAAGGAAACACACGGGAGGAACAGGGCCCTTCCACGGAGGCACTTTTGGGCACAGGGACCTCTGCAGTCGATCTACAGGATAAGTATGCCAGTGCATTAGGTAGGCCTCAGTGACCAAGGCTCTCTGGCTCATGCTTAGCTGTCTTAAGTTTGCAAAACGTACTGTTCCTCAGGCTGGGCCCACAGCCTACCTTTCGCTTCTGTGGGAGTGCTGTCCGGAATCTCCTCCTGGAGCCAGTCTTCAGCACGGTGCCTATTGACACTGCAGTTCTCTTTCAGTCAAGGAGTCCGTTCGACAGTCAAAAAGAGTCTGCCCAGCGCTTCTTTCGTGAGGCTCTTGGACGACTGGGGCACTCAACCTAGTCAACCCAGAGAGCAGTACGTTGCCCTGGCTATGACTGTGAAGAGCTTTCTCCAGGGGCCTGTTTAGGTTATGTTTCCTCAGGAGCCAGGATCCGCCGTTCCGGCACGGAGAGAAGTCATCATGCGAAATTGTTGAACGAGCTCCTATCCTGTGTGCCCCCAGGAGCCTCGAAGAGTTAAGGCACTCCGTGGTGCAGTATGGCCTCATGCAAACCACTGCACGCCCAACTCCTCCGACGTGAAACACTGGAACTTACCTTGAGGCCTGAGGTCCCCTTTCGTTTGGCCAGAGCTGAACCGTGGGAGGAGTTCCTAGAAAGGTATTGCCAGCAGAGTTTTCGCTTTGGAGAACACGCAGCCTTGGCCCACAACGACATTCCTGCCGTGAAGAGACGTCGGGCCGCTAGTGCTGTTCAGGCAGCTTCGAAGCCAAGCGCAAGGCACCTCCAAACGGGGAGAAAGCGTACTCTCCCATCCGCGTCCCACTCTCAAGCTGAATGACGCAGCATGTTTCTTGGAAGGTTCTGCCGAGCTATCTAGTGCAAGTGACATAGTGCCTGCCTCTGCTGAGAAAGATTTTGACGTGGGGATCCCTGGACATGCGAAAGATCGTTCCTCAGGTCGTTCAAAGTTTACGCTTTGGTGATTCTGGATGGTCCCGAAGATCCAGAATTGTCCCTCGGAAAACTGTCCTTTTTTTCTTTCTCCGGCTGGAAGTAAACATCTGGGAACCGACTGCCGTACGCAGACGTCCTGGGGGAGCCCCCTGGCTTCATTTGTGACGCACATTGGTGTTTCACAAAAGAGCCCAAATTCCTCCTTGGGGGCACACCAGCACGGAATGTAAGGCGGTTTAGAACTGCGTACGTTGAGGCCATTGGAAGGCCGTTACAAACGAGAGCTTTCAAGCGAACAGGGCAGCGCTTCACCATTATCGTTGCACGTGCATGGAGCTTAACCAAACGAATGCATTTACTTCCTGAGGCTCAAACACAACAGAGGAATTGGAAGGCGTACAGTGCCCTTTGACAATTGTTGCAACCAACGTGAGTGAGTGCACTGTGTCTCGTGAAATAAATCCCTTACCCTGTTGAAGCATTCCCTTAACGCATGCTTCTTCGCTCCTATGGCACTCCGAGGTGTTCCTAACGGGGGAAATCTGGACTTTTACTTGAGGCCCGGGGGGGACTCACATTTCTTTTGTCGGCGAGCTCCAGAGTGCTCCTGCTGAAGCTCCCAGCCGGGAACTGAGAGCAGCAGGCCTCACACGAGTACACTCAGACTGCTTCCGTCACGAGTAAACTCAGACTTCTCATGTGAGGCCTTCAGAGAGCAAAGAGAAGGTGGGCGCGAGGACTGTGCTTCAGGCAGCTTATGACCCGCAACGGTCTCGTCGACCACGGAGGGGAATAAGGTTTGCCCAGGGTCGCCCAGTTTCAAACCTGAGCTCACGTAGTTATCCTCAGTGGTTCCTGATTGCCTCAAGGAAACACACGGGAGGAACAGGGCTTTTCCGTGGAGGCACTTTCGGGCACGGGGACCTCTGCATGGGATCTACTGGGTTAAGTATGCCAGTACCTTAAGTAGGCCTCAGTGACCAAGGTTCTCTGGCTCACGCCTAGCTGGGTTAAGTGTGCAAAACGTACTGTTCCTCAAGCTGGGCCCACAGCCTATCTTTCGCTTCTGTGAGAGTGCTGTCCCGAATCTCCTCCTGGAGCCAGTCGTCAGCACGGTGTCTATTGGCACCGCAGTTCTCTTTCACTCAAGGGGGCCGTTCGACTGGCAGGGAGGGTCTGCCCGGCGCTGCTTTTGCGAGGCTCTTTGACGACTGGAGCACTCAACGTAGGCAACCCAGAGAGCAGTACGTTGCCCTGGCTATGAATGTGAAGAGCTTTCTCCAGGGGCCCGTTTAAGGCTACGTTTCCTCAGAAGCCAGGATCCGCCGTTCCGGCACGGAGAGAAGTCATCATGCGAAAGAGGTGAACGATCTCCTATCCTGTGTGCCCCCAGGAGCATCGAAGAATTAAGGCCCTCTGAGGTGCAGTATGGCCTCATGGAAACCACTGTACACCCCACTCCCCCGATGTGAAGTAGTGGAACTTACCTTCAGGCCTGAGGTCCCCTTTCGTTTGGCCAGTGCTGAACATGTGGTGCAGTGAGAAAAGTTTCTAGAAAAGTATTGCCAGCACAATTTTCGCTTTAGAGAACACGCAGCCTTGGCCCACAACGACAATCCTGCCGTGAAGAGACGTCGGGCCGCTATTGCTCTTCAGGTAGCTTAGAAGCCAAGCGCAAGGCACCTCCAAACGGGGAGAAAGTGTACTCTCCCATCCGCGTCCCACTTTCAAGCTGAATGACGCAGCACGTTTCTCTGAAGCTTCTGCGGAGGTATCTAGTACAACTGAGACAGTGCCTGCCTCTGCTGAGAAAGGGTTCGAAGTGGGGATCGCTGGACATGCGAAAGAGTGTTCCCCAGGCCGTGCAAAGTTTAGGCTATGGTGATTCTGGATGGTCCCAAAGGTCCAGAATTGTCCCTGGGAAAGCTGTCCTTTTTCTCTTTCTCCCGCTGGAAGTAAACATCTGGGAACCGACTGCCGTACGCAGACGTCCTGGGGGAGCCCCCTGGCTTCATTTGTGACGCACATTGGTGTTTCACAAAAGAGCCCAAATTCCTCCTTGGGGGCACACCAGCACGGAATGTAAGGCGGTTTAGAACTGCGTACGTTGAGGCCGTTGGAAGGCCGTTACAAACGAGAGCTTTCAAGCGAACAGGGCAGCGCTTCACCATTATCGTTGCACGTGCATGGAGCTTAACCAAACGAATGCATTTACTTCCTGAGGCTCAAACACAACAGAGGAATTGGAAGGCGTACAGTGCCCTTTGACAATTGTTGCAACCAACGTGAGTGAGTGCACTGTGTCTCGTGAAATAAATCCCTTACCCTGTTGAAGCATTCCCTTAACGCATGCTTCTTCGCTCCTATGGCACTCCGAGGTGTTCCTAACGGGGGAAATCTGGACTTTTACTTGAGGCCCGGGGGGGACTCACATTTCTTTTGTCGGCGAGCTCTAGAGTGCTCCTGCTGAAGCTCCCAGCCGGGAACTGAGAGCAGCAGGCCTCACACGAGTACACTCAGACTGCTTCCGTCACGAGTAAACTCAGACTTCTCATGTGAGGCCTTCAGAGAGCAAAGAGAAGGTGGGCGCGAGGACTGTGCTTCAGGCAGCTTATGACCCGCAACGGTCTCGTCGACCACGGAGGGGAATAAGGTTTGCCCAGGGTCGCCCAGTTTCAAACCTGAGCTCACGTAGTTATCCTCAGTGGTTCCTGATTGCCTCAAGGAATCACACGGGAGGAACAGGGCCCTTCCACGGAGGCACTTTTGGGCACAGGGACCTCTGCAGTCGATCTACAGGATAAGTATGCCAGTGCATTAGGTAGGCCTCAGTGACCAAGGCTCTCTGGCTCATGCTTAGCTGTCTTAAGTTTGCAAAACGTACTGTTCCTCAGGCTGGGCCCACAGCCTACCTTTCGCTTCTGTGGGAGTGCTGTCCGGAATCTCCTCCTGGAGCCAGTCTTCAGCACGGTGCCTATTGACACTGCAGTTCTCTTTCAGTCAAGGAGTCCGTTCGACAGTCAAAAAGAGTCTGCCCAGCGCTTCTTTCGTGAGGCTCTTGGACGACTGGGGCACTCAACCTAGTCAACCCAGAGAGCAGTACGTTGCCCTGGCTATGACTGTGAAGAGCTTTCTCCAGGGGCCTGTTTAGGTTATGTTTCCTCAGGAGCCAGGATCCGCCGTTCCGGCACGGAGAGAAGTCATCATGCGAAATTGTTGAACGAGCTCCTATCCTGTGTGCCCCCAGGAGCCTCGAAGAGTTAAGGCACTCCGTGGTGCAGTATGGCCTCATGCAAACCACTGCACGCCCAACTCCTCCGACGTGAAACACTGGAACTTACCTTGAGGCCTGAGGTCCCCTTTCGTTTGGCCAGAGCTGAACATCTGGTGCCGTGGGAGGAGGTCCTAGAAAGGTATTGCCAGCAGAGTTTTCGCTTTGGAGAACACGCAGCCTTGGCCCACAACGACATTCCTGCCGTGAAGAGACGTCGGGCCGCTAGTGCTGTTCAGGCAGCTTCGAAGCCAAGCGCAAGGCACCTCCAAACGGGGAGAAAGCGTACTCTCCCATCCGCGTCCCACTCTCAAGCTGAATGACGCAGCATGTTTCTCGGAAGGTTCTGCCGAGCTATCTAGTGCAAGTGACATAGTGCCTGCCTCTGCTGAGAAAGATTTTGACGTGGGGATCCCTGGACATGCGAAAGATCGTTCCTCAGGTCGTTCAAAGTTTACGCTTTGGTGATTCTGGATGGTCCCGAAGATCCAGAATTGTCCCTCGGAAAACTGTCCTTTTTTTCTTTCTCCGGCTGGAAGTAAACATCTGGGAACCGACTGCCGTACGCAGACGTCCTGGGGGAGCCCCCTGGCTTCATTTGTGACGCACATTGGTGTTTCACAAAAGAGCCCAAATTCCTCCTTGGGGGCACACCAGCACGGAATGTAAGGCGGTTTAGAACTGCGTACGTTGAGGCCGTTGGAAGGCCGTTACAAACGAGAGCTTTCAAGCGAACAGGGCAGCGCTTCACCATTATCGTTGCACGTGCATGGAGCTTAACCAAACGAATGCATTTACTTCCTGAGGCTCAAACACAACAGAGGAATTGGAAGGCGTACAGTGCCCTTTGACAATTGTGGCAACCAACGTGAGTGAGTGCACTGTGTCTCGTGAAATAAATCCCTTACCCTGTTGAAGCATTCCCTTAACGCATGCTTCTTCGCTCCTATGGCACTCCGAGGTGTTCCTAACGGGGGAAATCTGGACTTTTACTTGAGGCCCGGGGGGGACTCACATTTCTTTTGTCGGCGAGCTCCAGAGTGCTCCTGCTGAAGCTCCCAGCCGGGAACTGAGAGCAGCAGGCCTCACACGAGTACACTCAGACTGCTTCCGTCACGAGTAAACTCAGACTTCTCATGTGAGGCCTTCAGAGAGCAAAGAGAAGGTGGGCGCGAGGACTGTGCTTCAGGCAGCTTATGACCCGCAACGGTCTCGTCGACCACGGAGGGGAATAAGGTTTGCCCAGGGTCGCCCAGTTTCAAACCTGAGCTCACGTAGTTATCCTCAGTGGTTCCTGATTGCCTCAAGGAAACACACGGGAGGAACAGGGCTTTTCCGTGGAGGCACTTTTGGGCACGGGGACCTCTGCATGGGATCTACTGGGTTAAGTATGCCAGTACCTTAAGTAGGCCTCAGTGACCAAGGTTCTCTGGCTCACGCCTAGCTGGGTTAAGTGTGCAAAACGTACTGTTCCTCAAGCTGGGCCCACAGCCTATCTTTCGCTTCTGTGAGAGTGCTGTCCCGAATCTCCTCCTGGAGCCAGTCGTCAGCACGGTGTCTATTGGCACCGCAGTTCTCTTTCACTCAAGGGGGCCGTTCGACTGGCAGGGAGGGTCTGCCCGGCGCTGCTTTTGCGAGGCTCTTTGACGACTGGAGCACTCAACGTAGGCAACCCAGAGAGCAGTACGTTGCCCTGGCTATGAATGTGAAGAGCTTTCTCCAGGGGCCCGTTTAAGGCTACGTTTCCTCAGAAGCCAGGATCCGCCGTTCCGGCACGGAGAGAAGTCATCATGCGAAAGAGGTGAACGATCTCCTATCCTGTGTGCCCCCAGGAGCATCGAAGAATTAAGGCCCTCTGAGGTGCAGTATGGCCTCATGGAAACCACTGTACACCCCACTCCCCCGATGTGAAGTAGTGGAACTTACCTTCAGGCCTGAGGTCCCCTTTCGTTTGGCCAGTGCTGAACATGTGGTGCAGTGAGAAAAGTTTCTAGAAAAGTATTGCCAGCACAATTTTCGCTTTAGAGAACACGCAGCCTTGGCCCACAACGACAATCCTGCCGTGAAGAGACGTCGGGCCGCTATTGCTCTTCAGGTAGCTTAGAAGCCAAGCGCAAGGCACCTCCAAACGGGGAGAAAGTGTACTCTCCCATCCGCGTCCCACTTTCAAGCTGAATGACGCAGCACGTTTCTCTGAAGCTTCTGCGGAGGTATCTAGTACAACTGAGACAGTGCCTGCCTCTGCTGAGAAAGGGTTCGAAGTGGGGATCGCTGGACATGCGAAAGAGTGTTCCCCAGGCCGTGCAAAGTTTAGGCTATAGTGATTCTGGATGGTCCCAAAGGTCCAGAATTGTCCCTGGGAAAGCTGTCCTTTTTCTCTTTCTCCCGCTGGATGTAAACATCTGGGAACCGACTGCGTACGCAGACGTCCTGGGGGAGCTCCCTGGTTACATTTGTGACGCACATTGGTGTTTCACAGAGGAGCCCAAATTCCTCCTTGCGGACACAGCAGCATGGAATGTAAGGCTGTTTAGAACTGCGGACCTTGAGGCCGTTGGAGAGCCGTACAGACGAGAGCTCTCAAGCTCTCAACAGGGAAGCGCTTCGCCATCATCGTGGCACGTGCATGGAGCTTATTCTAACGAATGCATTTACTTCCTGTGGCTCAAACACAACAGAGGAGTTGGAAGGCATACAGTGCCCTTTGACCGTTGTTACAACGAACGTGAGTGCACGGTGTCGCGTGAAATGAATCCCTTACACTGCTGAAGCATTCCGTTAACGCATGTTTCTTCGCTCCTATGGCACTCCGAGGTGTTCCTAACGGGGGAAATCTGGACTTATAATTGAGGCCGGGGGGGGTGGGGGGCTCACAATTCTTTTGTCGGCGAGCTCCAGAGTGCTCCTGCTGAAGCTCCCAGCCGGGAACTGAGAGCAGCAGGCCTCACACGAGTACACTCAGACTGCTTCCGTCACGAGTAAACTCAGACTTCTCATGTGAGGCCTTCAGAGAGCAAAGAGAAGGTGGGCGCGAGGACTGTGCTTCAGGCAGCTTATGACCCGCAACGGTCTCGTCGACCACGGAGGGGAATAAGGTTTGCCCAGGGTCGCCCAGTTTCAAACCTGAGCTCACGTAGTTATCCTCAGTGGTTCCTGATTGCCTCAAGGAAACACACGGGAGGAACAGGGCCCTTCCACGGAGGCACTTTTGGGCACAGGGACCTCTGCAGTCGATCTACAGGATAAGTATGCCAGTGCATTAGGTAGGCCTCAGTGACCAAGGCTCTCTGGCTCACGCCTAGCTGGGTTAAGTGTGCAAAACGTACTGTTCCTCAAACTCAAGCTGGGCCCACAGCCTATCTTTCGCTTCTGTGAGAGTGCTGTCCCGAATCTCCTCCTGGAGCCAGTCGTCAGCACGGTGTCTATTGGCACCGCAGTTCTCTTTCACTCAAGGGGGCCGTTCGACTGGCAGGGAGGGTCTGCCCGGCGCTGCTTTTGCGAGGCTCTTTGACGACTGGAGCACTCAACGTAGGCAACCCAGAGAGCAGTACGTTGCCCTGGCTATGAATGTGAAGAGCTTTCTCCAGGGGCCCGTTTAAGGCTACGTTTCCTCAGAAGCCAGGATCCGCCGTTCCGGCACGGAGAGAAGTCATCATGCGAAAGAGGTGAACGATCTCCTATCCTGTGTGCCCCCAGGAGCATCGAAGAATTAAGGCCCTCTGAGGTGCAGTATGGCCTCATGGAAACCACTGTACACCCCACTCCCCCGATGTGAAGTAGTGGAACTTACCTTCAGGCCTGAGGTCCCCTTTCGTTTGGCCAGTGCTGAACATGTGGTGCAGTGAGAAAAGTTTCTAGAAAAGTATTGCCAGCACAATTTTCGCTTTAGAGAACACGCAGCCTTGGCCCACAACGACAATCCTGCCGTGAAGAGACGTCGGGCCGCTATTGCTCTTCAGGTAGCTTAGAAGCCAAGCGCAAGGCACCTCCAAACGGGGAGAAAGTGTACTCTCCCATCCGCGTCCCACTTTCAAGCTGAATGACGCAGCACGTTTCTCTGAAGCTTCTGCGGAGGTATCTAGTACAACTGAGAGAGTGCCTGCCTCTGCTGAGAAAGGGTTCGAAGTGGGGATCGCTGGACATGCGAAAGAGTGTTCCCCAGGCCGTGCAAAGTTTAGGCTATGGTGATTCTGGATGGTCCCAAAGGTCCAGAATTGTCCCTGGGAAAGCTGTCCTTTTTCTCTTTCTCCCTCTGGAAGTAAACATCTGGGAACCGACTGCCGTACGCAGACGTCCTGGGGGAGCCCCCTGGCTTCATTTGTGACGCACATTGGTGTTTCACAAAAGAGCCCAAATTCCTCCTTGGGGGCACACCAGCACGGAATGTAAGGCGGTTTAGAACTGCGTACGTTGAGGCCGTTGGAAGGCCGTTACAAACGAGAGCTTTCAAGCGAACAGGGCAGCGCTTCACCATTATCGTTGCACGTGCATGGAGCTTAACCAAACGAATGCATTTACTTCCTGAGGCTCAAACACAACAGAGGAATTGGAAGGCGTACAGTGCCCTTTGACAATTGTTGCAACCAACGTGAGTGAGTGCACTGTGTCTCGTGAAATAAATCCCTTACCCTGTTGAAGCATTCCCTTAACGCATGCTTCTTCGCTCCTATGGCACTCCGAGGTGTTCCTAACGGGGGAAATCTGGACTTTTACTTGAGGCCCGGGGGGGACTCACATTTCTTTTGTCGGCGAGCTCTAGAGTGCTCCTGCTGAAGCTCCCAGCCGGGAACTGAGAGCAGCAGGCCTCACACGAGTACACTCAGACTGCTTCCGTCACGAGTAAACTCAGACTTCTCATGTGAGGCCTTCAGAGAGCAAAGAGAAGGTGGGCGCGAGGACTGTGCTTCAGGCAGCTTATGACCCGCAACGGTCTCGTCGACCACGGAGGGGAATAAGGTTTGCCCAGGGTCGCCCAGTTTCAAACCTGAGCTCACGTAGTTATCCTCAGTGGTTCCTGATTGCCTCAAGGAAACACACGGGAGGAACAGGGCCCTTCCACGGAGGCACTTTTGGGCACAGGGACCTCTGCAGTCGATCTACAGGATAAGTATGCCAGTGCATTAGGTAGGCCTCAGTGACCAAGGCTCTCTGGCTCATGCTTAGCTGTCTTAAGTTTGCAAAACGTACTGTTCCTCAGGCTGGGCCCACAGCCTACCTTTCGCTTCTGTGGGAGTGCTGTCCGGAATCTCCTCCTGGAGCCAGTCTTCAGCACGGTGCCTATTGACACTGCAGTTCTCTTTCAGTCAAGGAGTCCGTTCGACAGTCAAAAAGAGTCTGCCCAGCGCTTCTTTCGTGAGGCTCTTGGACGACTGGGGCACTCAACCTAGTCAACCCAGAGAGCAGTACGTTGCCCTGGCTATGACTGTGAAGAGCTTTCTCCAGGGGCCTGTTTAGGTTATGTTTCCTCAGGAGCCAGGATCCGCCGTTCCGGCACGGAGAGAAGTCATCATGCGAAATTGTTGAACGAGCTCCTATCCTGTGTGCCCCCAGGAGCCTCGAAGAGTTAAGGCACTCCGTGGTGCAGTATGGCCTCATGCAAACCACTGCACGCCCAACTCCTCCGACGTGAAACACTGGAACTTACCTTGAGGCCTGAGGTCCCCTTTCGTTTGGCCAGAGCTGAACATCTGGTGCCGTGGGAGGAGGTCCTAGAAAGGTATTGCCAGCAGAGTTTTCGCTTTGGAGAACACGCAGCCTTGGCCCACAACGACATTCCTGCCGTGAAGAGACGTCGGGCCGCTAGTGCTGTTCAGGCAGCTTTGAAGCCAAGCGCAAGGCACCTCCAAACGGGGAGAAAGCGTACTCTCCCATCCGCGTCCCACTCTCAAGCTGAATGACGCAGCATGTTTCTCGGAAGGTTCTGCCGAGCTATCTAGTGCAAGTGACATAGTGCCTGCCTCTGCTGAGAAAGATTTTGACGTGGGGATCCCTGGACATGCGAAAGATCGTTCCTCAGGTCGTTCAAAGTTTACGCTTTGGTGATTCTGGATGGTCCCGAAGATCCAGAATTGTCCCTCGGAAAACTGTCCTTTTTTTCTTTCTCCGGCTGGAAGTAAACATCTGGGAACCGACTGCCGTACGCAGACGTCCTGGGGGAGCCCCCTGGCTTCATTTGTGACGCACATTGGTGTTTCACAAAAGAGCCCAAATTCCTCCTTGGGGGCACACCAGCACGGAATGTAAGGCGGTTTAGAACTGCGTACGTTGAGGCTGTTGGAAGGCCGTTACAAACGAGAGCTTTCAAGCGAACAGGGCAGCGCTTCACCATTATCGTTGCACGTGCATGAAGCTTAACCAAACGAATGCATTTACTTCCTGAGGCTCAAACACAACAGAGGAATTGGAAGGCGTACAGTGCCCTTTGACAATTGTTGCAACCAACGTGAGTGAGTGCACTGTGTCTCGTGAAATAAATCCCTTACCCTGTTGAAGCATTCCCTTAACGCATGCTTCTTCGCTCCTATGGCACTCCGAGGTGTTCCTAACGGGGGAAATCTGGACTTTTACTTGAGGCCCGGGGGGGACTCACATTTCTTTTGTCGGCGAGCTCCAGAGTGCTCCTGCTGAAGCTCCCAGCCGGGAACTGAGAGCAGCAGGCCTCACACGAGTACACTCAGACTGCTTCCGTCACGAGTAAACTCAGACTTCTCATGTGAGGCCTTCAGAGAGCAAAGAGAAGGTGGGCGCGAGGACTGTGCTTCAGGCAGCTTATGACCCGCAACGGTCTCGTCGACCACGGAGGGGAATAAGGTTTGCCCAGGGTCGCCCAGTTTCAAACCTGAGCTCACGTAGTTATCCTCAGTGGTTCCTGATTGCCTCAAGGAAACACACGGGAGGAACAGGGCTTTTCCGTGGAGGCACTTTCGGGCACGGGGACCTCTGCATGGGATCTACTGGGTTAAGTATGCCAGTACCTTAAGTAGGCCTCAGTGACCAAGGTTCTCTGGCTCACGCCTAGCTGGGTTAAGTGTGCAAAACGTACTGTTCCTCAAGCTGGGCCCACAGCCTATCTTTCGCTTCTGTGAGAGTGCTGTCCCGAATTTCCTCCTGGAGCCAGTCGTCAGCACGGTGTCTATTGGCACCGCAGTTCTCTTTCACTCAAGGGGGCCGTTCGACTGGCAGGGAGGCTCTGCCCGGCGCTGCTTTTGCGAGGCTCTTTGACGACTGGAGCACTCAACGTAGGCAACCCAGAGAGCAGTACGTTGCCCTGGCTATGAATGTGAAGAGCTTTCTCCAGGGGCCCGTTTAAGGCTACGTTTCCTCAGAAGCCAGGATCCGCCGTTCCGGCACGGAGAGAAGTCATCATGCGAAAGAGGTGAACGATCTCCTATCCTGTGTGCCCCCAGGAGCATCGAAGAATTAAGGCCCTCTGAGGTGCAGTATGGCCTCATGGAAACCACTGTACACCCCACTCCCCCGATGTGAAGTACTGGAACTTACCTTCAGGCCTGAGGTCCCCTTTCGTTTGGCCAGTGCTGAACATGTGGTGCAGTGAGAAAAGTTTCTAGAAAAGTATTGCCAGCACAATTTTCGCTTTAGAGAACACGCAGCCTTGGCCCACAACGACAATCCTGCCGTGAAGAGACGTCGGGCCGCTATTGCTCTTCAGGTAGCTTAGAAGCCAAGCGCAAGGCACCTCCAAACGGGGAGAAAGTGTACTCTCCCATCCGCGTCCCACTTTCAAGCTGAATGACGCAGCACGTTTCTCTGAAGCTTCTGCGGAGGTATCTAGTACAACTGAGAGAGTGCCTGCCTCTGCTGAGAAAGGGTTCGAAGTGGGGATCGCTGGACATGCGAAAGAGTGTTCCCCAGGCCGTGCAAAGTTTAGGCTATAGTGATTCTGGATGGTCCCAAAGGTCCAGAATTGTCCCTGGGAAAGCTGTCCTTTTTCTCTTTCTCCCGCTGGATGTAAACATCTGGGAACCGACTGCGTACGCAGACGTCCTGGGGGAGCTCCCTGGTTACATTTGTGACGCACATTGGTGTTTCACAGAGGAGCCCAAATTCCTCCTTGCGGACACAGCAGCATGGAATGTAAGGCTGTTTAGAACTGCGGACCTTGAGGCCGTTGGAGAGCCGTACAGACGAGAGCTCTCAAGCTCTCAACAGGGAAGCGCTTCGCCATCATCGTGGCACGTGCATGGAGCTTATTCTAACGAATGCATTTACTTCCTGTGGCTCAAACACAACAGAGGAGTTGGAAGGCATACAGTGCCCTTTGACCGTTGTTACAACGAACGTGAGTGCACGGTGTCGCGTGAAATGAATCCCTTACACTGCTGAAGCATTCCGTTAACGCATGTTTCTTCGCTCCTATGGCACTCCGAGGTGTTCCTAACGGGGGAAATCTGGACTTATAATTGAGGCCGGGGGGGGTGGGGGGCTCACAATTCTTTTGGCGGCGAGCTCCAGAGTGCTCCTGCTGAAGCTCCCAGCCGGGAACTGAGAGCAGCAGGCCTCACACGAGTACACTCAGACTGCTTCCGTCACGAGTAAACTCAGACTTCTCATGTGAGGCCTTCAGAGAGCAAAGAGAAGGTGGGCGCGAGGACTGTGCTTCAGGCAGCTTATGACCCGCAACGGTCTCGTCGACCACGGAGGGGAATAAGGTTTGCCCAGGGTCGCCCAGTTTCAAACCTGAGCTCACGTAGTTATCCTCAGTGGTTCCTGATTGCCTCAAGGAAACACACGGGAGGAACAGGGCCCTTCCACGGAGGCACTTTTGGGCACAGGGACCTCTGCAGTCGATCTACAGGATAAGTATGCCAGTGCATTAGGTAGGCCTCAGTGACCAAGGCTCTCTGGCTCATGCTTAGCTGTCTTAAGTTTGCAAAACGTACTGTTCCTCAGGCTGGGCCCACAGCCTACCTTTCGCTTCTGTGGGAGTGCTGTCCGGAATCTCCTCCTGGAGCCAGTCTTCAGCACGGTGCCTATTGACACTGCAGTTCTCTTTCAGTCAAGGAGTCCGTTCGACAGTCAAAAAGAGTCTGCCCAGCGCTTCTTTCTTTAGGCTCTTGGACGACTGGGGCACTCAACCTAGTCAACCCAGAGAGCAGTACGTTGCCCTGGCTATGACTGTGAAGAGCTTTCTCCAGGGGCCTGTTTAGGTTATGTTTCCTCAGGAGCCAGGATCCGCCGTTCCGGCACGGAGAGAAGTCATCATGCGAAATTGTTGAACGAGCTCCTATCCTGTGTGCCCCCAGGAGCCTCGAAGAGTTAAGGCACTCCGTGGTGCAGTATGGCCTCATGCAAACCACTGCACGCCCAACTCCTCCGACGTGAAACACTGGAACTTACCTTGAGGCCTGAGGTCCCCTTTCGTTTGGCCAGAGCTGAACATCTGGTGCCGTGGGAGGAGGTCCTAGAAAGGTATTGCCAGCAGAGTTTTCGCTTTGGAGAACACGCAGCCTTGGCCCACAACGACATTCCTGCCGTGAAGAGACGTCGGGCCGCTAGTGCTGTTCAGGCAGCTTCGAAGCCAAGCGCAAGGCACCTCCAAACGGGGAGAAAGCGTACTCTCCCATCCGCGTCCCACTCTAAAGCTGAATGACGCAGCATGTTTCTCGGAAGGTTCTGCCGAGCTATCTAGTGCAAGTGACATAGTGCCTGCCTCTGCTGAGAAAGATTTTGACGTGGGGATCCCTGGACATGCGAAAGATCGTTCCTCAGGTCGTTCAAAGTTTACGCTTTGGTGATTCTGGATGGTCCCGAAGATCCAGAATTGTCCCTCGGAAAACTGTCCTTTTTTTCTTTCTCCGGCTGGAAGTAAACATCTGGGAACCGACTGCCGTACGCAGACGTCCTGGGGGAGCCCCCTGGCTTCATTTGTGACGCACATTGGTGTTTCACAAAAGAGCCCAAATTCCTCCTTGGGGGCACACCAGCACGGAATGTAAGGCGGTTTAGAACTGCGTACGTTGAGGCTGTTGGAAGGCCGTTACAAACGAGAGCTTTCAAGCGAACAGGGCAGCGCTTCACCATTATCGTTGCACGTGCATGGAGCTTAACCAAACGAATGCATTTACTTCCTGAGGCTCAAACACAACAGAGGAATTGGAAGGCGTACAGTGCCCTTTGACAATTGTTGCAACCAACGTGAGTGAGTGCACTGTGTCTCGTGAAATAAATCCCTTACCCTGTTGAAGCATTCCCTTAACGCATGCTTCTTCGCTCCTATGGCACTCCGAGGTGTTCCTAACGGGGGAAATCTGGACTTTTACTTGAGGCCCGGGGGGGACTCACATTTCTTTTGTCGGCGAGCTCCAGAGTGCTCCTGCTGAAGCTCCCAGCCGGGAACTGAGAGCAGCAGGCCTCACACGAGTACACTCAGACTGCTTCCGTCACGAGTAAACTCAGACTTCTCATGTGAGGCCTTCAGAGAGCAAAGAGAAGGTGGGCGCGAGGACTGTGCTTCAGGCAGCTTATGACCCGCAACGGTCTCGTCGACCACGGAGGGGAATAAGGTTTGCCCAGGGTCGCCCAGTTTCAAACCTGAGCTCACGTAGTTATCCTCAGTGGTTCCTGATTGCCTCAAGGAAACACACGGGAGGAACAGGGCTTTTCCGTGGAGGCACTTTCGGGCACGGGGACCTCTGCATGGGATCTACTGGGTTAAGTATGCCAGTACCTTAAGTAGGCCTCAGTGACCAAGGTTCTCTGGCTCACGCCTAGCTGGGTTAAGTGTGCAAAACGTACTGTTCCTCAAGCTGGGCCCACAGCCTATCTTTCGCTTCTGTGAGAGTGCTGTCCCGAATCTCCTCCTGGAGCCAGTCGTCAGCACGGTGTCTATTGGCACCGCAGTTCTCTTTCACTCAAGGGGGCCGTTCGACTGGCAGGGAGGGTCTGCCCGGCGCTGCTTTTGCGAGGCTCTTTGACGACTGGAGCACTCAACGTAGGCAACCCAGAGAGCAGTACGTTGCCCTGGCTATGAATGTGAAGAGCTTTCTCCAGGGGCCCGTTTAAGGCTACGTTTCCTCAGAAGCCAGGATCCGCCGTTCCGGCACGGAGAGAAGTCATCATGCGAAAGAGGTGAACGATCTCCTATCCTGTGTGCCCCCAGGAGCATCGAAGAATTAAGGCCCTCTGAGGTGCAGTATGGCCTCATGGAAACCACTGTACACCCCACTCCCCCGATGTGAAGTAGTGGAACTTACCTTCAGGCCTGAGGTCCCCTTTCGTTTGGCCAGTGCTGAACATGTGGTGCAGTGAGAAAAGTTTCTAGAAAAGTATTGCCAGCACAATTTTCGCTTTAGAGAACACGCAGCCTTGGCCCACAACGACAATCCTGCCGTGAAGAGACGTCGGGCCGCTATTGCTCTTCAGGTAGCTTAGAAGCCAAGCGCAAGGCACCTCCAAACGGGGAGAAAGTGTACTCTCCCATCCGCGTCCCACTTTCAAGCTGAATGACGCAGCACGTTTCTCTGAAGCTTCTGCGGAGGTATCTAGTACAACTGAGAGAGTGCCTGCCTCTGCTGAGAAAGGGTTCGAAGTGGGGATCGCTGGACATGCGAAAGAGTGTTCCCCAGGCCGTGCAAAGTTTAGGCTATAGTGATTCTGGATGGTCCCAACGGTCCAGAATTGTCCCTGGGAAAGCTGTCCTTTTTCTCTTTCTCCCGCTGGATGTAAACATCTGGGAACCGACTGCGTACGCAGACGTCCTGGGGGAGCTCCCTGGTTACATTTGTGACGCACATTGGTGTTTCACAGAGGAGCCCAAATTCCTCCTTGCGGACACAGCAGCATGGAATGTAAGGCTGTTTAGAACTGCGGACCTTGAGGCCGTTGGAGAGCCGTACAGACGAGAGCTCTCAAGCTCTCAACAGGGAAGCGCTTCGCCATCATCGTGGCACGTGCATGGAGCTTATTCTAACGAATGCATTTACTTCCTGTGGCTCAAACACAACAGAGGAGTTGGAAGGCATACAGTGCCCTTTGACCGTTGTTACAACGAACGTGAGTGCACGGTGTCGCGTGAAATGAATCCCTTACACTGCTGAAGCATTCCGTTAACGCATGTTTCTTCGCTCCTATGGCACTCCGAGGTGTTCCTAACGGGGGAAATCTGGACTTATAATTGAGGCCGGGGGGGGTGGGGGGCTCACAATTCTTTTGTCGGCGAGCTCCAGAGTGCTCCTGCTGAAGCTCCCAGCCGGGAACTGAGAGCAGCAGGCCTCACACGAGTACACTCAGACTGCTTCCGTCACGAGTAAACTCAGACTTCTCATGTGAGGCCTTCAGAGAGCAAAGAGAAGGTGGGCGCGAGGACTGTGCTTCAGGCAGCTTATGACCCACAACGGTCTCGTCGACCACGGAGGGGAATAAGGTTTGCCCAGGGTCGCCCAGTTTCAAACCTGAGCTCACGTAGTTATCCTCAGTGGTTCCTGATTGCCTCAAGGAAACACACGGGAGGAACAGGGCCCTTCCACGGAGGCACTTTTGGGCACAGGGACCTCTGCAGTCGATCTACAGGATAAGTATGCCAGTGCATTAGGTAGGCCTCAGTGACCAAGGCTCTCTGGCTCATGCTTAGCTGTCTTAAGTTTGCAAAACGTACTGTTCCTCAGGCTGGGCCCACAGCCTACCTTTCGCTTCTGTGGGAGTGCTGTCCGGAATCTCCTCCTGGAGCCAGTCTTCAGCACGGTGCCTATTGACACTGCAGTTCTCTTTCAGTCAAGGAGTCCGTTCGACAGTCAAAAAGAGTCTGCCCAGCGCTTCTTTCGTGAGGCTCTTGGACGACTGGGGCACTCAACCTAGTCAACCCAGAGAGCAGTACGTTGCCCTGGCTATGACTGTGAAGAGCTTTCTCCAGGGGCCTGTTTAGGTTATGTTTCCTCAGGAGCCAGGATCCGCCGTTCCGGCATGGAGAGAAGTCATCATGCGAAATTGTTGAACGAGCTCCTATCCTGTGTGCCCCCAGAAGCCTCGAAGAGTTAAGGCACTCCGTGGTGCAGTATGGCCTCATGCAAACCACTGCACGCCCAACTCCTCCGACGTGAAACACTGGAACTTACCTTGAGGCCTGAGGTCCCCTTTCGTTTGGCCAGAGCTGAACATCTGGTGCCGTGGGAGGAGGTCCTAGAAAGGTATTGCCAGCAGAGTTTTCGCTTTGGAGAACACGCAGCCTTGGCCCACAACGACATTCCTGCCGTGAAGAGACGTCGGGCCGCTAGTGCTGTTCAGGCAGCTTCGAAGCCAAGCGCAAGGCACCTCCAAACGGGGAGAAAGCGTACTCTCCCATCCGCGTCCCACTCTCAAGCTGAATGACGCAGCATGTTTCTCGGAAGGTTCTGCCGAGCTATCTAGTGCAAGTGACATAGTGCCTGCCTCTGCTGAGAAAGATTTTGACGTGGGGATCCCTGGACATGCGAAAGATCGTTCCTCAGGTCGTTCAAAGTTTACGCTTTGGTGATTCTGGATGGTCCCGAAGATCCAGAATTGTCCCTCGGAAAACTGTCCTTTTTTTCTTTCTCCGGCTGGAAGTAAACATCTGGGAACCGACTGCCGTACGCAGCCGTCCTGGGGGAGCCCCCTGGCTTCATTTGTGACGCACATTGGTGTTTCAGAAAAGAGCCCAAATTCCTCCTTGGGGGCACACCAGCACGGAATGTAAGGCGGTTTAGAACTGCGTACGTTGAGGCCGTTGGAAGGCCGTTACAAACGAGAGCTTTCAAGCGAACAGGGCAGCGCTTCACCATTATCGTTGCACGTGCATGGAGCTTAACCAAACGAATGCATTTACTTCCTGAGGCTCAAACACAACAGAGGAATTGGAAGGCGTACAGTGCCCTTTGACAATTGTTGCAACCAACGTGAGTGAGTGCACTGTGTCTCGTGAAATAAATCCCTTACCCTGTTGAAGCATTCCCTTAACGCATGCTTCTTCGCTCCTATGGCACTCCGAGGTGTTCCTAACGGGGGAAATCTGGACTTTTACTTGAGGCCCGGGGGGGACTCACATTTCTTTTGTCGGCGAGCTCCAGAGTGCTCCTGCTGAAGCTCCCAGCCGGGAACTGAGAGCAGCAGGCCTCACACGAGTACACTCAGACTGCTTCCGTCACGAGTAAACTCAGACTTCTCATGTGAGGCCTTCAGAGAGCAAAGAGAAGGTGGGCGCGAGGACTGTGCTTCAGGCAGCTTATGACCCGCAACGGTCTCGTCGACCACGGAGGGGAATAAGGTTTGCCCAGGGTCGCCCAGTTTCAAACCTGAGCTCACGTAGTTATCCTCAGTGGTTCCTGATTGCCTCAAGGAAACACACGGGAGGAACAGGGCTTTTTCGTGGAGGCACTTTCGGGCACGGGGACCTCTGCATGGGATCTACTGGGTTAAGTATGCCAGTACCTTAAGTAGGCCTCAGTGACCAAGGTTCTCTGGCTCACGCCTAGCTGGGTTAAGTGTGCAAAACGTACTGTTCCTCAAGCTGGGCCCACAGCCTATCTTTCGCTTCTGTGAGAGTGCTGTCCCGAATCTCCTCCTGGAGCCAGTCGTCAGCACGGTGTCTATTGGCACCGCAGTTCTCTTTCACTCAAGGGGGCCGTTCGACTGGCAGGGAGGGTCTGCCCGGCGCTGCTTTTGCGAGGCTCTTTGACGACTGGAGCACTCAACGTAGGCAACCCAGAGAGCAGTACGTTGCCCTGGCTATGAATGTGAAGAGCTTTCTCCAGGGGCCCGTTTAAGGCTACGTTTCCTCAGAAGCCAGGATCCGCCGTTCCGGCACGGAGAGAAGTCATCATGCGAAAGAGGTGAACGATCTCCTATCCTGTGTGCCCCCAGGAGCATCGAAGAATTAAGGCCCTCTGAGGTGCAGTATGGCCTCATGGAAACCACTGTACACCCCACTCCCCCGATGTGAAGTAGTGGAACTTACCTTCAGGCCTGAGGTCCCCTTTCGTTTGGCCAGTGCTGAACATGTGGTGCAGTGAGAAAAGTTTCTAGAAAAGTATTGCCAGCACAATTTTCGCTTTAGAGAACACGCAGCCTTGGCCCACAACGACAATCCTGCCGTGAAGAGACGTCGGGCCGCTATTGCTCTTCAGGTAGCTTAGAAGCCAAGCGCAAGGCACCTCCAAACGGGGAGAAAGTGTACTCTCCCATCCGCGTCCCACTTTCAAGCTGAATGACGCAGCACGTTTCTCTGAAGCTTCTGCGGAGGTATCTAGTACAACTGAGAGAGTGCCTGCCTCTGCTGAGAAAGGGTTCGAAGTGGGGATCGCTGGACATGCGAAAGAGTGTTCCCCAGGCCGTGCAAAGTTTAGGCTATAGTGATTCTGGATGGTCCCAAAGGTCCAGAATTGTCCCTGGGAAAGCTGTCCTTTTTCTCTTTCTCCCGCTGGATGTAAACATCTGGGAACCGACTGCGTACGCAGACGTCCTGGGGGAGCTCCCTGGTTACATTTGTGACGCACATTGGTGTTTCACAGAGGAGCCCAAATTCCTCCTTGCGGACACAGCAGCATGGAATGTAAGGCTGTTTAGAACTGCGGACCTTGAGGCCGTTGGAGAGCCGTACAGACGAGAGCTCTCAAGCTCTCAACAGGGAAGCGCTTCGCCATCATCGTGGCACGTGCATGGAGCTTATTCTAACGAATGCATTTACTTCCTGTGGCTCAAACACAACAGAGGAGTTGGAAGGCATACAGTGCCCTTTGACCGTTGTTACAACGAACGTGAGTGCACGGTGTCGCGTGAAATGAATCCCTTACACTGCTGAAGCATTCCGTTAACGCATGTTTCTTCGCTCCTATGGCACTCCGAGGTGTTCCTAACGGGGGAAATCTGGACTTATAATTGAGGCCGGGGGGGGTGGGGGGCTCACAATTCTTTTGTCGGCGAGCTCCAGAGTGCTCCTGCTGAAGCTCCCAGCCGGGAACTGAGAGCAGCAGGCCTCACACGAGTACACTCAGACTGCTTCCGTCACGAGTAAACTCAGACTTCTCATGTGAGGCCTTCAGAGAGCAAAGAGAAGGTGGGCGCGAGGACTGTGCTTCAGGCAGCTTATGACCCGCAACGGTCTCGTCGACCACGGAGGGGAATAAGGTTTGCCCAGGGTCGCCCAGTTTCAAACCTGAGCTCACGTAGTTATCCTCAGTGGTTCCTGATTGCCTCAAGGAAACACACGGGAGGAACAGGGCCCTTCCACGGAGGCACTTTTGGGCACAGGGACCTCTGCAGTCGATCTACAGGATAAGTATGCCAGTGCATTAGGTAGGCCTCAGTGACCAAGGCTCTCTGGCTCATGCTTAGCTGTCTTAAGTTTGCAAAACGTACTGTTCCTCAGGCTGGGCCCACAGCCTACCTTTCGCTTCTGTGGGAGTGCTGTCCGGAATCTCCTCCTGGAGCCAGTCTTCAGCACGGTGCCTATTGACACTGCAGTTCTCTTTCAGTCAAGGAGTCCGTTCGACAGTCAAAAAGAGTCTGCCCAGCGCTTCTTTCGTGAGGCTCTTGGACGACTGGGGCACTCAACCTAGTCAACCCAGAGAGCAGTACGTTGCCCTGGCTATGACTGTGAAGAGCTTTCTCCAGGGGCCTGTTTAGGTTATGTTTCCTCAGGAGCCAGGATCCGCCGTTCCGGCACGGAGAGAAGTCATCATGCGAAATTGTTGAACGAGCTCCTATCCTGTGTGCCCCCAGAAGCCTCGAAGAGTTAAGGCACTCCGTGGTGCAGTATGGCCTCATGCAAACCACTGCACGCCCAACTCCTCCGACGTGAAACACTGGAACTTACCTTGAGGCCTGAGGTCCCCTTTCGTTTGGCCAGAGCTGAACATCTGGTGCCGTGGGAGGAGGTCCTAGAAAGGTATTGCCAGCAGAGTTTTCGCTTTGGAGAACACGCAGCCTTGGCCCACAACGACATTCCTGCCGTGAAGAGACGTCGGGCCGCTAGTGCTGTTCAGGCAGCTTCGAAGCCAAGCGCAAGGCACCTCCAAACGGGGAGAAAGCGTACTCTCCCATCCGCGTCCCACTCTCAAGCTGAATGACGCAGCATGTTTCTCGGAAGGTTCTGCCGAGCTATCTAGTGCAAGTGACATAGTGCCTGCCTCTGCTGAGAAAGATTTTGACGTGGGGATCCCTGGACATGCGAAAGATCGTTCCTCAGGTCGTTCAAAGTTTACGCTTTGGTGATTCTGGATGGTCCCGAAGATCCAGAATTGTCCCTCGGAAAACTGTCCTTTTTTTCTTTCTCCGGCTGGAAGTAAACATCTGGGAACCGACTGCCGTACGCAGCCGTCCTGGGGGAGCCCCCTGGCTTCATTTGTGACGCACATTGGTGTTTCACAAAAGAGCCCAAATTCCTCCTTGGGGGCACACCAGCACGGAATGTAAGGCGGTTTAGAACTGCGTACGTTGAGGCCGTTGGAAGGCCGTTACAAACGAGAGCTTTCAAGCGAACAGGGCAGCGCTTCACCATTATCGTTGCACGTGCATGGAGCTTAACCAAACGAATGCATTTACTTCCTGAGGCTCAAACACAACAGAGGAATTGGAAGGCGTACAGTGCCCTTTGACAATTGTTGCAACCAACGTGAGTGAGTGCACTGTGTCTCGTGAAATAAATCCCTTACCCTGTTGAAGCATTCCCTTAACGCATGCTTCTTCGCTCCTATGGCACTCCGAGGTGTTCCTAACGGGGGAAATCTGGACTTTTACTTGAGGCCCGGGGGGGACTCACATTTCTTTTGTCGGCGAGCTCCAGAGTGCTCCTGCTGAAGCTCCCAGCCGGGAACTGAGAGCAGCAGGCCTCACACGAGTACACTCAGACTGCTTCCGTCACGAGTAAACTCAGACTTCTCATGTGAGGCCTTCAGAGAGCAAAGAGAAGGTGGGCGCGAGGACTGTGCTTCAGGCAGCTTATGACCCGCAACGGTCTCGTCGACCACGGAGGGGAATAAGGTTTGCCCAGGGTCGCCCAGTTTCAAACCTGAGCTCACGTAGTTATCCTCAGTGGTTCCTGATTGCCTCAAGGAAACACACGGGAGGAACAGGGCTTTTCCGTGGAGGCACTTTCGGGCACGGGGACCTCTGCATGGGATCTACTGGGTTAAGTATGCCAGTACCTTAAGTAGGCCTCAGTGACCAAGGTTCTCTGGCTCACGCCTAGCTGGGTTAAGTGTGCAAAACGTACTGTTCCTCAAGCTGGGCCCACAGCCTATCTTTCGCTTCTGTGAGAGTGCTGTCCCGAATCTCCTCCTGGAGCCAGTCGTCAGCACGGTGTCTATTGGCACCGCAGTTCTCTTTCACTCAAGGGGGCCGTTCGACTGGCAGGGAGGGTCTGCCCGGCGCTGCTTTTGCGAGGCTCTTTGACGACTGGAGCACTCAACGTAGGCAACCCAGAGAGCAGTACGTTGCCCTGGCTATGAATGTGAAGAGCTTTCTCCAGGGGCCCGTTTAAGGCTACGTTTCCTCAGAAGCCAGGATCCGCCGTTCCGGCACGGAGAGAAGTCATCATGCGAAAGAGGTGAACGATCTCCTATCCTGTGTGCCCCCAGGAGCATCGAAGAATTAAGGCCCTCTGAGGTGCAGTATGGCCTCATGGAAACCACTGTACACCCCACTCCCCCGATGTGAAGTAGTGGAACTTACCTTCAGGCCTGAGGTCCCCTTTCGTTTGGCCAGTGCTGAACATGTGGTGCAGTGAGAAAAGTTTCTAGAAAAGTATTGCCAGCACAATTTTCGCTTTAGAGAACACGCAGCCTTGGCCCACAACGACAATCCTGCCGTGAAGAGACGTCGGGCCGCTATTGCTCTTCAGGTAGCTTAGAAGCCAAGCGCAAGGCACCTCCAAACGGGGAGAAAGTGTACTCTCCCATCCGCGTCCCACTTTCAAGCTGAATGACGCAGCACGTTTCTCTGAAGCTTCTGCGGAGGTATCTAGTACAACTGAGAGAGTGCCTGCCTCTGCTGAGAAAGGGTTCGAAGTGGGGATCGCTGGACATGCGAAAGAGTGTTCCCCAGGCCGTGCAAAGTTTAGGCTATAGTGATTCTGGATGGTCCCAAAGGTCCAGAATTGTCCCTGGGAAAGCTGTCCTTTTTCTCTTTCTCCCGCTGGATGTAAACATCTGGGAACCGACTGCGTACGCAGACGTCCTGGGGGAGCTCCCTGGTTACATTTGTGACGCACATTGGTGTTTCACAGAGGAGCCCAAATTCCTCCTTGCGGACACAGCAGCATGGAATGTAAGGCTGTTTAGAACTGCGGACCTTGAGGCCGTTGGAGAGCCGTACAGACGAGAGCTCTCAAGCTCTCAACAGGGAAGCGCTTCGCCATCATCGTGGCACGTGCATGGAGCTTATTCTAACGAATGCATTTACTTCCTGTGGCTCAAACACAACAGAGGAGTTGGAAGGCATACAGTGCCCTTTGACCGTTGTTACAACGAACGTGAGTGCACGGTGTCGCGTGAAATGAATCCCTTACACTGCTGAAGCATTCCGTTAACGCATGTTTCTTCGCTCCTATGGCACTCCGAGGTGTTCCTAACGGGGGAAATCTGGACTTATAATTGAGGCCGGGGGGGGTGGGGGGCTCACAATTCTTTTGTCGGCGAGCTCCAGAGTGCTCCTGCTGAAGCTCCCAGCCGGGAACTGAGAGCAGCAGGCCTCACACGAGTACACTCAGACTGCTTCCGTCACGAGTAAACTCAGACTTCTCATGTGAGGCCTTCAGAGAGCAAAGAGAAGGTGGGCGCGAGGACTGTGCTTCAGGCAGCTTATGACCCGCAACGGTCTCGTCGACCACGGAGGGGAATAAGGTTTGCCCAGGGTCGCCCAGTTTCAAACCTGAGCTCACGTAGTTATCCTCAGTGGTTCCTGATTGCCTCAAGGAAACACACGGGAGGAACAGGGCCCTTCCACGGAGGCACTTTTGGGCACAGGGACCTCTGCAGTCGATCTACAGGATAAGTATGCCAGTGCATTAGGTAGGCCTCAGTGACCAAGGCTCTCTGGCTCATGCTTAGCTGTCTTAAGTTTGCAAAACGTACTGTTCCTCAGGCTGGGCCCACAGCCTACCTTTCGCTTCTGTGGGAGTGCTGTCCGGAATCTCCTCCTGGAGCCAGTCTTCAGCACGGTGCCTATTGACACTGCAGTTCTCTTTCAGTCAAGGAGTCCGTTCGACAGTCAAAAAGAGTCTGCCCAGCGCTTCTTTCGTGAGGCTCTTGGACGACTGGGGCACTCAACCTAGTCAACCCAGAGAGCAGTACGTTGCCCTGGCTATGACTGTGAAGAGCTTTCTCCAGGGGCCTGTTTAGGTTATGTTTCCTCAGGAGCCAGGATCCGCCGTTCCGGCACGGAGAGAAGTCATCATGCGAAATTGTTGAACGAGCTCCTATCCTGTGTGCCCCCAGGAGCCTCGAAGAGTTAAGGCACTCCGTGGTGCAGTATGGCCTCATGCAAACCACTGCACGCCCAACTCCTCCGACGTGAAACACTGGAACTTACCTTGAGGCCTGAGGTCCCCTTTCGTTTGGCCAGAGCTGAACCGTGGGAGGAGTTCCTAGAAAGGTATTGCCAGCAGAGTTTTCGCTTTGGAGAACACGCAGCCTTGGCCCACAACGACATTCCTGCCGTGAAGAGACGTCGGGCCGCTAGTGCTGTTCAGGCAGCTTCGAAGCCAAGCGCAAGGCACCTCCAAACGGGGAGAAAGCGTACTCTCCCATCCGCGTCCCACTCTCAAGCTGAATGACGCAGCATGTTTCTCGGAAGGTTCTGCCGAGCTATCTAGTGCAAGTGACATAGTGCCTGCCTCTGCTGAGAAAGATTTTGACGTGGGGATCCCTGGACATGCGAAAGATCGTTCCTCAGGTCGTTCAAAGTTTACGCTTTGGTGATTCTGGATGGTCCCGAAGATCCAGAATTGTCCCTCGGAAAACTGTCCTTTTTTTCTTTCTCCGGCTGGAAGTAAACATCTGGGAACCGACTGCCGTACGCAGACGTCCTGGGGGAGCCCCCTGGCTTCATTTGTGACGCACATTGGTGTTTCACAAAAGAGCCCAAATTCCTCCTTGGGGGCACACCAGCACGGAATGTAAGGCGGTTTAGAACTGCGTACGTTGAGGCCGTTGGAAGGCCGTTACAAACGAGAGCTTTCAAGCGAACAGGGCAGCGCTTCACCATTATCGTTGCACGTGCATGGAGCTTAACCAAACGAATGCATTTACTTCCTGAGGCTCAAACACAACAGAGGAATTGGAAGGCGTACAGTGCCCTTTGACAATTGTTGCAACCAACGTGAGTGAGTGCACTGTGTCTCGTGAAATAAATCCCTTACCCTGTTGAAGCATTCCCTTAACGCATGCTTCTTCGCTCCTATGGCACTCCGAGGTGTTCCTAACGGGGGAAATCTGGACTTTTACTTGAGGCCCGGGGGGGACTCACATTTCTTTTGTCGGCGAGCTCCAGAGTGCTCCTGCTGAAGCTCCCAGCCGGGAACTGAGAGCAGCAGGCCTCACACGAGTACACTCAGACTGCTTCCGTCACGAGTAAACTCAGACTTCTCATGTGAGGCCTTCAGAGAGCAAAGAGAAGGTGGGCGCGAGGACTGTGCTTCAGGCAGCTTATGACCCGCAACGGTCTCGTCGACCACGGAGGGGAATAAGGTTTGCCCAGGGTCGCCCAGTTTCAAACCTGAGCTCACGTAGTTATCCTCAGTGGTTCCTGATTGCCTCAAGGAAACACACGGGAGGAACAGGGCTTTTCCGTGGAGGCACTTTCGGGCACGGGGACCTCTGCATGGGATCTACTGGGTTAAGTATGCCAGTACCTTAAGTAGGCCTCAGTGACCAAGGTTCTCTGGCTCACGCCTAGCTGGGTTAAGTGTGCAAAACGTACTGTTCCTCAAGCTGGGCCCACAGCCTATCTTTCGCTTCTGTGAGAGTGCTGTCCCGAATCTCCTCCTGGAGCCAGTCGTCAGCACGGTGTCTATTGGCACCGCAGTTCTCTTTCACTCAAGGGGGCCGTTCGACTGGCAGGGAGGGTCTGCCCGGCGCTGCTTTTGCGAGGCTCTTTGACGACTGGAGCACTCAACGTAGGCAACCCAGAGAGCAGTACGTTGCCCTGGCTATGAATGTGAAGAGCTTTCTCCAGGGGCCCGTTTAAGGCTACGTTTCCTCAGAAGCCAGGATCCGCCGTTCCGGCACGGAGAGAAGTCATCATGCGAAAGAGGTGAACGATCTCCTATCCTGTGTGCCCCCAGGAGCATCGAAGAATTAAGGCCCTCTGAGGTGCAGTATGGCCTCATGGAAACCACTGTACACCCCACTCCCCCGATGTGAAGTAGTGGAACTTACCTTCAGGCCTGAGGTCCCCTTTCGTTTGGCCAGTGCTGAACATGTGGTGCAGTGAGAAAAGTTTCTAGAAAAGTATTGCCAGCACAATTTTCGCTTTAGAGAACACGCAGCCTTGGCCCACAACGACAATCCTGCCGTGAAGAGACGTCGGGCCGCTATTGCTCTTCAGGTAGCTTAGAAGCCAAGCGCAAGGCACCTCCAAACGGGGAGAAAGTGTACTCTCCCATCCGCGTCCCACTTTCAAGCTGAATGACGCAGCACGTTTCTCTGAAGCTTCTGCGGAGGTATCTAGTACAACTGAGAGAGTGCCTGCCTCTGCTGAGAAAGGGTTCGAAGTGGGGATCGCTGGACATGCGAAAGAGTGTTCCCCAGGCCGTGCAAAGTTTAGGCTATAGTGATTCTGGATGGTCCCAAAGGTCCAGAATTGTCCCTGGGAAAGCTGTCCTTTTTCTCTTTCTCCCGCTGGATGTAAACATCTGGGAACCGACTGCGTACGCAGACGTCCTGGGGGAGCTCCCTGGTTACATTTGTGACGCACATTGGTGTTTCACAGAGGAGCCCAAATTCCTCCTTGCGGACACAGCAGCATGGAATGTAAGGCTGTTTAGAACTGCGGACCTTGAGGCCGTTGGAGAGCCGTACAGACGAGAGCTCTCAAGCTCTCAACAGGGAAGCGCTTCGCCATCATCGTGGCACGTGCATGGAGCTTATTCTAACGAATGCATTTACTTCCTGTGGCTCAAACACAACAGAGGAGTTGGAAGGCATACAGTGCCCTTTGACCGTTGTTACAACGAACGTGAGTGCACGGTGTCGCGTGAAATGAATCCCTTACACTGCTGAAGCATTCCGTTAACGCATGTTTCTTCGCTCCTATGGCACTCCGAGGTGTTCCTAACGGGGGAAATCTGGACTTATAATTGAGGCCGGGGGGGGTGGGGGGCTCACAATTCTTTTGTCGGCGAGCTCCAGAGTGCTCCTGCTGAAGCTCCCAGCCGGGAACTGAGAGCAGCAGGCCTCACACGAGTACACTCAGACTGCTTCCGTCACGAGTAAACTCAGACTTCTCATGTGAGGCCTTCAGAGAGCAAAGAGAAGGTGGGCGCGAGGACTGTGCTTCAGGCAGCTTATGACCCGCAACGGTCTCGTCGACCACGGAGGGGAATAAGGTTTGCCCAGGGTCGCCCAGTTTCAAACCTGAGCTCACGTAGTTATCCTCAGTGGTTCCTGATTGCCTCAAGGAAACACACGGGAGGAACAGGGCCCTTCCACGGAGGCACTTTTGGGCACAGGGACCTCTGCAGTCGATCTACAGGATAAGTATGCCAGTGCATTAGGTAGGCCTCAGTGACCAAGGCTCTCTGGCTCATGCTTAGCTGTCTTAAGTTTGCAAAACGTACTGTTCCTCAAGCTGGGCCCACAGCCTATCTTTCGCTTCTGTGAGAGTGCTGTCCC
Source organism: Phocoena phocoena (assembly GCF_963924675.1). Taxonomy (NCBI): domain Eukaryota; kingdom Metazoa; phylum Chordata; class Mammalia; order Artiodactyla; family Phocoenidae; genus Phocoena; species Phocoena phocoena. The sequence goes on along the minus strand of NW_027077637.1, from coordinate 23,215 downwards.
GAATCTCCTCCTGGAGCCAGTCGTCAGCACGGTGTCTATTGGCACCGCAGTTCTCTTTCACTCAAGGGGGCCGTTCGACTGGCAGGGAGGGTCTGCCCGGCGCTGCTTTTGCGAGGCTCTTTGACGACTGGAGCACTCAACGTAGGCAACCCAGAGAGCAGTACGTTGCCCTGGCTATGAATGTGAAGAGCTTTCTCCAGGGGCCCGTTTAAGGCTACGTTTCCTCAGAAGCCAGGATCCGCCGTTCCGGCACGGAGAGAAGTCATCATGCGAAAGAGGTGAACGATCTCCTATCCTGTGTGCCCCCAGGAGCATCGAAGAATTAAGGCCCTCTGAGGTGCAGTATGGCCTCATGGAAACCACTGTACACCCCACTCCCCCGATGTGAAGTACTGGAACTTACCTTCAGGCCTGAGGTCCCCTTTCGTTTGGCCAGTGCTGAACATGTGGTGCAGTGAGAAAAGTTTCTAGAAAAGTATTGCCAGCACAATTTTCGCTTTAGAGAACACGCAGCCTTGGCCCACAACGACAATCCTGCCGTGAAGAGACGTCGGGCCGCTATTGCTCTTCAGGTAGCTTAGAAGCCAAGCGCAAGGCACCTCCAAACGGGGAGAAAGTGTACTCTCCCATCCGCGTCCCACTTTCAAGCTGAATGACGCAGCACGTTTCTCTGAAGCTTCTGCGGAGGTATCTAGTACAACTGAGAGAGTGCCTGCCTCTGCTGAGAAAGGGTTCGAAGTGGGGATCGCTGGACATGCGAAAGAGTGTTCCCCAGGCCGTGCAAAGTTTAGGCTATGGTGATTCTGGATGGTCCCAAAGGTCCAGAATTGTCCCTGGGAAAGCTGTCCTTTTTCTCTTTCTCCCGCTGGAAGTAAACATCTGGGAACCGACTGCCGTACGCAGACGTCCTGGGGGAGCCCCCTGGCTTCATTTGTGACGCACATTGGTGTTTCACAAAAGAGCCCAAATTCCTCCTTGGGGGCACACCAGCACGGAATGTAAGGCGGTTTAGAACTGCGTACGTTGAGGCCGTTGAAAGGCCGTTACAAACGAGAGCTTTCAAGCGAACAGGGCAGCGCTTCACCATTATCGTTGCACGTGCATGGAGCTTAACCAAACGAATGCATTTACTTCCTGAGGCTCAAACACAACAGAGGAATTGGAAGGCGTACAGTGCCCTTTGACAATTGTTGCAACCAACGTGAGTGAGTGCACTGTGTCTCGTGAAATAAATCCCTTACCCTGTTGAAGCATTCCCTTAACGCATGCTTCTTCGCTCCTATGGCACTCCGAGGTGTTCCTAACGGGGGAAATCTGGACTTTTACTTGAGGCCCGGGGGGGACTCACATTTCTTTTGTCGGCGAGCTCCAGAGTGCTCCTGCTGAAGCTCCCAGCCGGGAACTGAGAGCAGCAGGCCTCACATGAGTACACTCAGACTGCTTCCGTCACGAGTAAACTCAGACTTCTCATGTGAGGCCTTCAGAGAGCAAAGAGAAGGTGGGCGCGAGGACTGTGCTTCAGGCAGCTTATGACCCGCAACGGTCTCGTCGACCACGGAGGGGAATAAGGTTTGCCCAGGTTCGCCCAGTTTCAAACCTGAGCTCACGTAGTTATCCTCAGTGGTTCCTGATTGCCTCAAGGAAACACACGGGAGGAACAGGGCTTTTCCGTGGAGGCACTTTCGGGCACGGGGACCTCTGCATGGGATCTACTGGGTTAAGTATGCCAGTACCTTAAGTAGGCCTCAGTGACCAAGGTTCTCTGGCTCACGCCTAGCTGGGTTAAGTGTGCAAAACGTACTGTTCCTCAAGCTGGGCCCACAGCCTATCTTTCGCTTCTGTGAGAGTGCTGTCCCGAATCTCCTCCTGGAGCCAGTCGTCAGCACGGTGTCTATTGGCACCGCAGTTCTCTTTCACTCAAGGGGGCCGTTCGACTGGCAGGGAGGGTCTGCCCGGCGCTGCTTTTGCGAGGCTCTTTGACGACTGGAGCACTCAACGTAGGCAACCCAGAGAGCAGTACGTTGCCCTGGCTATGAATGTGAAGAGCTTTCTCCAGGGGCCCGTTTAAGGCTACGTTTCCTCAGAAGCCAGGATCCGCCGTTCCGGCACGGAGAGAAGTCATCATGCGAAAGAGGTGAACGATCTCCTATCCTGTGTGCCCCCAGGAGCATCGAAGAATTAAGGCCCTCTGAGGTGCAGTATGGCCTCATGGAAACCACTGTACACCCCACTCCCCCGATGTGAAGTAGTGGAACTTACCTTCAGGCCTGAGGTCCCCTTTCGTTTGGCCAGTGCTGAACATGTGGTGCAGTGAGAAAAGTTTCTAGAAAAGTATTGCCAGCACAATTTTCGCTTTAGAGAACACGCAGCCTTGGCCCACAACGACAATCCTGCCGTGAAGAGACGTCGGGCCGCTATTGCTCTTCAGGTAGCTTAGAAGCCAAGCGCAAGGCACCTCCAAACGGGGAGAAAGTGTACTCTCCCATCCGCGTCCCACTTTCAAGCTGAATGACGCAGCACGTTTCTCTGAAGCTTCTGCGGAGGTATCTAGTACAACTGAGAGAGTGCCTGCCTCTGCTGAGAAAGGGTTCGAAGTGGGGATCGCTGGACATGCGAAAGAGTGTTCCCCAGGCCGTGCAAAGTTTAGGCTATGGTGATTCTGGATGGTCCCAAAGGTCCAGAATTGTCCCTGGGAAAGCTGTCCTTTTTCTCTTTCTCCCGCTGGATGTAAACATCTGGGAACCGACTGCGTACGCAGACGTCCTGGGGGAGCTCCCTGGTTACATTTGTGACGCACATTGGTGTTTCACAGAGGAGCCCAAATTCCTCCTTGCGGACACAGCAGCATGGAATGTAAGGCTGTTTAGAACTGCGGACCTTGAGGCCGGTGGAGAGCCGTACAGACGAGAGCTCTCAAGCGAACAGGAAAGCGCTTCGCCATCATCGCGGCACGTGCATGGAGCTTATTCTAACGAATGCATTTACTTCCTGTGGCTCAAACACAACAGAGGAGTTGGAAGGCATACAGTGCCCTTTGACCGTTGTTACAACGAACGTGAGTGCACGGTGTCGCGTGAAATGAATCCCTTACACTGCTGAAGCATTCCGTTAACGCATGTTTCTTCGCTCCTATGGCACTCCGAGGTGTTCCTAACGGGGAAAATCTGGACTTATAATTGAGGCCGGGGAGGGGGGGGGCTCACAATTCTTTTGGCGGCGAGCTCCAGAGTGTTCCTGCTGAAGCTCCCAGCCGGGAACTGAGAGCAGCAGGCCTCACACGAGTACAGTCAGACTGCTTCCGTCACGAGTAAACTCTTATGTGAGGCCTTCAGACAGCAAAGAGAAGGTGGGCGCGAGGACTGTGCTTCAGGCAGCTTATGACCTGCAGCTTATGACCCGCAACGGTCTCGTCGACCACGGAGGGGAATAAGGTTTGCCCAGGGTCGCCCAGTTTCAAACCTGAGCTCACGTAGTTATCCTCAGTGGTTCCTGATTGCCTCAAGGAAACACACGGGAGGAACAGGGCCCTTCCACGGAGGCACTTTTGGGCACAGGGACCTCTGCAGTCGATCTACAGGATAAGTATGCCAGTGCATTAGGTAGGCCTCAGTGACCAAGGCTCTCTGGCTCATGCTTAGCTGTCTTAAGTTTGCAAAACGTACTGTTCCTCAGGCTGGGCCCACAGCCTACCTTTCGCTTCTGTGGGAGTGCTGTCCGGAATCTCCTCCTGGAGCCAGTCTTCAGCACGGTGCCTATTGACACTGCAGTTCTCTTTCAGTCAAGGAGTCCGTTCGACAGTCAAAAAGAGTCTGCCCAGCGCTTCTTTCGTGAGGCTCTTGGACGACTGGGGCACTCAACCTAGTCAACCCAGAGAGCAGTACGTTGCCCTGGCTATGACTGTGAAGAGCTTTCTCCAGGGGCCTGTTTAGGTTACGTTTCCTCAGGAGCCAGGATCCGCCGTTCCGGCACGGAGAGAAGTCATCATGCGAAATTGTTGAACGAGCTCCTATCCTGTGTGCCCCCAGGAGCCTCGAAGAGTTAAGGCACTCCGTGGTGCAGTATGGCCTCATGCAAACCACTGCACGCCCAACTCCTCCGACGTGAAACACTGGAACTTACCTTGAGGCCTGAGGTCCCCTTTCGTTTGGCCAGAGCTGAACCGTGGGAGGAGTTCCTAGAAAGGTATTGCCAGCAGAGTTTTCGCTTTGGAGAACACGCAGCCTTGGCCCACAACGACAATCCTGCCGTGAAGAGACGTCGGGCCGCTATTGCTCTTCAGGTAGCTTAGAAGCCAAGCGCAAGGCACCTCCAAACGGGGAGAAAGTGTACTCTCCCATCCGCGTCCCACTTTCAAGCTGAATGACGCAGCACGTTTCTCTGAAGCTTCTGCGGAGGTATCTAGTACAACTGAGAGAGTGCCTGCCTCTGCTGAGAAAGGGTTCGAAGTGGGGATCGCTGGACATGCGAAAGAGTGTTCCCCAGGCCGTGCAAAGTTTAGGCTATGGTGATTCTGGATGGTCCCAAAGGTCCAGAATTGTCCCTGGGAAAGCTGTCCTTTTTCTCTTTCTCCCGCTGGAAGTAAACATCTGGGAACCGACTGCCGTACGCAGACGTCCTGGGGGAGCCCCCTGGCTTCATTTGTGACGCACATTGGTGTTTCACAAAAGAGCCCAAATTCCTCCTTGGGGGCACACCAGCACGGAATGTAAGGCGGTTTAGAACTGCGTACGTTGAGGCCGTTGAAAGGCCGTTACAAACGAGAGCTTTCAAGCGAACAGGGCAGCGCTTCACCATTATCGTTGCACGTGCATGGAGCTTAACCAAACGAATGCATTTACTTCCTGAGGCTCAAACACAACAGAGGAATTGGAAGGCGTACAGTGCCCTTTGACAATTGTTGCAACCAACGTGAGTGAGTGCACTGTGTCTCGTGAAATAAATCCCTTACCCTGTTGAAGCATTCCCTTAACGCATGCTTCTTCGCTCCTATGGCACTCCGAGGTGTTCCTAACGGGGGAAATCTGGACTTTTACTTGAAGCCCGGGGGGGACTCACATTTCTTTTGTCGGCGAGCTCCAGAGTGCTCCTGCTGAAGCTCCCAGCCGGGAACTGAGAGCAGCAGGCCTCACATGAGTACACTCAGACTGCTTCCGTCACGAGTAAACTCAGACTTCTCATGTGAGGCCTTCAGAGAGCAAAGAGAAGGTGGGCGCGAGGACTGTGCTTCAGGCAGCTTATGACCCGCAACGGTCTCGTCGACCACGGAGGGGAATAAGGTTTGCCCAGGGTCGCCCAGTTTCAAACCTGAGCTCACGTAGTTATCCTCAGTGGTTCCTGATTGCCTCAAGGAAACACACGGGAGGAACAGGGCTTTTCCGTGGAGGCACTTTCGGGCACGGGGACCTCTGCATGGGATCTACTGGGTTAAGTATGCCAGTACCTTAAGTAGGCCTCAGTGACCAAGGTTCTCTGGCTCACGCCTAGCTGGGTTAAGTGTGCAAAACGTACTGTTCCTCAAGCTGGGCCCACAGCCTATCTTTCGCTTCTGTGAGAGTGCTGTCCCGAATCTCCTCCTGGAGCCAGTCGTCAGCACGGTGTCTATTGGCACCGCAGTTCTCTTTCACTCAAGGGGGCCGTTCGACTGGCAGGGAGGGTCTGCCCGGCGCTGCTTTTGCGAGGCTCTTTGACGACTGGAGCACTCAACGTAGGCAACCCAGAGAGCAGTACGTTGCCCTGGCTATGAATGTGAAGAGCTTTCTCCAGGGGCCCGTTTAAGGCTACGTTTCCTCAGAAGCCAGGATCCGCCGTTCCGGCACGGAGAGAAGTCATCATGCGAAAGAGGTGAACGATCTCCTATCCTGTGTGCCCCCAGGAGCATCGAAGAATTAAGGCCCTCTGAGGTGCAGTATGGCCTCATGGAAACCACTGTACACCCCACTCCCCCGATGTGAAGTACTGGAACTTACCTTCAGGCCTGAGGTCCCCTTTCGTTTGGCCAGTGCTGAACATGTGGTGCAGTGAGAAAAGTTTCTAGAAAAGTATTGCCAGCACAATTTTCGCTTTAGAGAACACGCAGCCTTGGCCCACAACGACAATCCTGCCGTGAAGAGACGTCGGGCCGCTATTGCTCTTCAGGTAGCTTAGAAGCCAAGCGCAAGGCACCTCCAAACGGGGAGAAAGTGTACTCTCCCATCCGCGTCCCACTTTCAAGCTGAATGACGCAGCACGTTTCTCTGAAGCTTCTGCGGAGGTATCTAGTACAACTGAGAGAGTGCCTGCCTCTGCTGAGAAAGGGTTCGAAGTGGGGATCGCTGGACATGCGAAAGAGTGTTCCCCAGGCCGTGCAAAGTTTAGGCTATGGTGATTCTGGATGGTCCCAAAGGTCCAGAATTGTCCCTGGGAAAGCTGTCCTTTTTCTCTTTCTCCCGCTGGATGTAAACATCTGGGAACCGACTGCGTACGCAGACGTCCTGGGGGAGCTCCCTGGTTACATTTGTGACGCACATTGGTGTTTCACAGAGGAGCCCAAATTCCTCCTTGCGGACACAGCAGCATGGAATGTAAGGCTGTTTAGAACTGCGGACCTTGAGGCCGTTGGAGAGCCGTACAGACGAGAGCTCTCAAGCTCTCAACAGGGAAGCGCTTCGCCATCATCGTGGCACGTGCATGGAGCTTATTCTAACGAATGCATTTACTTCCTGTGGCTCAAACACAACAGAGGAGTTGGAAGGCATACAGTGCCCTTTGACCGTTGTTACAACGAACGTGAGTGCACGGTGTCGCGTGAAATGAATCCCTTACACTGCTGAAGCATTCCGTTAACGCATGTTTCTTCGCTCCTATGGCACTCCGAGGTGTTCCTAACGGGGGAAATCTGGACTTATAATTGAGGCCGGTGGGGGGGGGGGCTCACAATTCTTTTGCGGCGAGCTCCAGAGTGCTCCTGCTGAAGCTCCCAGCCGGGAACTGAGAGCAGCAGGCCTCACACGAGTACACTCAGACTGCTTCCGTCACGAGTAAACTCAGACTTCTCATGTGAGGCCTTCAGAGAGCAAAGAGAAGGTGGGCGCGAGGACTGTGCTTCAGGCAGCTTATGACCCGCAACGGTCTCGTCGACCACGGAGGGGAATAAGGTTTGCCCAGGGTCGCCCAGTTTCAAACCTGAGCTCACGTAGTTATCCTCAGTGGTTCCTGATTGCCTCAAGGAAACACACGGGAGGAACAGGGCCCTTCCACGGAGGCACTTTTGGGCACAGGGACCTCTGCAGTCGATCTACAGGATAAGTATGCCAGTGCATTAGGTAGGCCTCAGTGACCAAGGCTCTCTGGCTCATGCTTAGCTGTCTTAAGTTTGCAAAACGTACTGTTCCTCAAGCTGGGCCCACAGCCTATCTTTCGCTTCTGTGAGAGTGCTGTCCCGAATCTCCTCCTGGAGCCAGTCGTCAGCACGGTGTCTATTGGCACCGCAGTTCTCTTTCACTCAAGGGGGCCGTTCGACTGGCAGGGAGGGTCTGCCCGGCGCTGCTTTTGCGAGGCTCTTTGACGACTGGAGCACTCAACGTAGGCAACCCAGAGAGCAGTACGTTGCCCTGGCTATGAATGTGAAGAGCTTTCTCCAGGGGCCCGTTTAAGGCTACGTTTCCTCAGAAGCCAGGATCCGCCGTTCCGGCACGGAGAGAAGTCATCATGCGAAAGAGGTGAACGATCTCCTATCCTGTGTGCCCCCAGGAGCATCGAAGAATTAAGGCCCTCTGAGGTGCAGTATGGCCTCATGGAAACCACTGTACACCCCACTCCCCCGATGTGAAGTAGTGGAACTTACCTTCAGGCCTGAGGTCCCCTTTCGTTTGGCCAGTGCTGAACATGTGGTGCAGTGAGAAAAGTTTCTAGAAAAGTATTGCCAGCACAATTTTCGCTTTAGAGAACACGCAGCCTTGGCCCACAACGACAATCCTGCCGTGAAGAGACGTCGGGCCGCTATTGCTCTTCAGGTAGCTTAGAAGCCAAGCGCAAGGCACCTCCAAACGGGGAGAAAGTGTACTCTCCCATCCGCGTCCCACTTTCAAGCTGAATGACGCAGCACGTTTCTCTGAAGCTTCTGCGGAGGTATCTAGTACAACTGAGAGAGTGCCTGCCTCTGCTGAGAAAGGGTTCGAAGTGGGGATCGCTGGACATGCGAAAGAGTGTTCCCCAGGCCGTGCAAAGTTTAGGCTATGGTGATTCTGGATGGTCCCAAAGGTCCAGAATTGTCCCTGGGAAAGCTGTCCTTTTTCTCTTTCTCCCGCTGGAAGTAAACATCTGGGAACCGACTGCCGTACGCAGACGTCCTGGGGGAGCCCCCTGGCTTCATTTGTGACGCACATTGGTGTTTCACAAAAGAGCCCAAATTCCTCCTTGGGGGCACACCAGCACGGAATGTAAGGCGGTTTAGAACTGCGTACGTTGAGGCCGTTGGAAGGCCGTTACAAACGAGAGCTTTCAAGCGAACAGGGCAGCGCTTCACCATTATCGTTGCACGTGCATGGAGCTTAACCAAACGAATGCATTTACTTCCTGAGGCTCAAACACAACAGAGGAATTGGAAGGCGTACAGTGCCCTTTGACAATTGTTGCAACCAACGTGAGTGAGTGCACTGTGTCTCGTGAAATAAATCCCTTACCCTGTTGAAGCATTCCCTTAACGCATGCTTCTTCGCTCCTATGGCACTCCGAGGTGTTCCTAACGGGGGAAATCTGGACTTTTACTTGAGGCCCGGGGGGGACTCACATTTCTTTTGTCGGCGAGCTCCAGAGTGCTCCTGCTGAAGCTCCCAGCCGGGAACTGAGAGCAGCAGGCCTCACACGAGTACACTCAGACTGCTTCCGTCACGAGTAAACTCAGACTTCTCATGTGAGGCCTTCAGAGAGCAAAGAGAAGGTGGGCGCGAGGACTGTGCTTCAGGCAGCTTATGACCCGCAACGGTCTCGTCGACCACGGAGGGGAATAAGGTTTGCCCAGGGTCGCCCAGTTTCAAACCTGAGCTCACGTAGTTATCCTCAGTGGTTCCTGATTGCCTCAAGGAAACACACGGGAGGAACAGGGCTTTTCCGTGGAGGCACTTTCGGGCACGGGGACCTCTGCATGGGATCTACTGGGTTAAGTATGCCAGTACCTTAAGTAGGCCTCAGTGACCAAGGTTCTCTGGCTCACGCCTAGCTGGGTTAAGTGTGCAAAACGTACTGTTCCTCAAGCTGGGCCCACAGCCTATCTTTCGCTTCTGTGAGAGTGCTGTCCCGAATCTCCTCCTGGAGCCAGTCGTCAGCACGGTGTCTATTGGCACCGCAGTTCTCTTTCACTCAAGGGGGCCGTTCGACTGGCAGGGAGGGTCTGCCCGGCGCTGCTTTTGCGAGGCTCTTTGACGACTGGAGCACTCAACGTAGGCAACCCAGAGAGCAGTACGTTGCCCTGGCTATGAATGTGAAGAGCTTTCTCCAGGGGCCCGTTTAAGGCTACGTTTCCTCAGAAGCCAGGATCCGCCATTCCGGCACGGAGAGAAGTCATCATGCGAAAGAGGTGAACGATCTCCTATCCTGTGTGCCCCCAGGAGCATCGAAGAATTAAGGCCCTCTGAGGTGCAGTATGGCCTCATGGAAACCACTGTACACCCCACTCCCCCGATGTGAAGTAGTGGAACTTACCTTCAGGCCTGAGGTCCCCTTTCGTTTGGCCAGTGCTGAACATGTGGTGCAGTGAGAAAAGTTTCTAGAAAAGTATTGCCAGCACAATTTTCGCTTTAGAGAACACGCAGCCTTGGCCCACAACGACAATCCTGCCGTGAAGAGACGTCGGGCCGCTATTGCTCTTCAGGTAGCTTAGAAGCCAAGCGCAAGGCACCTCCAAACGGGGAGAAAGTGTACTCTCCCATCCGCGTCCCACTTTCAAGCTGAATGACGCAGCACGTTTCTCTGAAACTTCTGCGGAGGTATCTAGTACAACTGAGAGAGTGCCTGCCTCTGCTGAGAAAGGGTTCGAAGTGGGGATCGCCTGACATGCGAAAGAGTGTTCCCCAGGCCGTGCAAAGTTTAGGCTATGGTGATTCTGGATGGTCCCAAAGGTCCAGAATTGTCCCTGGGAAAGCTGTCCTTTTTCTCTTTCTCCCGCTGGATGTAAACATCTGGGAACCGACTGCGTACGCAGACGTCCTGGGGGAGCTCCCTGGTTACATTTGTGACGCACATTGGTGTTTCACAGAGGAGCCCAAATTCCTCCTTGCGGACACAGCAGCATGGAATGTAAGGCTGTTTAGAACTGCGGACCTTGAGGCCGTTGGAGAGCCGTACAGACGAGAGCTCTCAAGCTCTCAACAGGGAAGCGCTTCGCCATCATCGTGGCACGTGCATGGAGCTTATTCTAACGAATGCATTTACTTCCTGTGGCTCAAACACAACAGAGGAGTTGGAAGGCATACAGTGCCCTTTGACCGTTGTTACAACGAACGTGAGTGCACGGTGTCGCGTGAAATGAATCCCTTACACTGCTGAAGCATTCCGTTAACGCATGTTTCTTCGCTCCTATGGCACTCCGAGGTGTTCCTAACGGGGGAACTCTGGACTTATAATTGAGGCCGGGGGGGGGTGGGGGGCTCACAATTCTTTTGTCGGCGAGCTCCAGAGTGCTCCTGCTGAAGCTCCCAGCCGGGAACTGAGAGCAGCAGGCCTCACACGAGTACACTCAGACTGCTTCCGTCACGAGTAAACTCAGACTTCTCATGTGAGGCCTTCAGAGAGCAAAGAGAAGGTGGGCGCGAGGACTGTGCTTCAGGCAGCTTATGACCCGCAACGGTCTCGTCGACCACGGAGGGGAATAAGGTTTGCCCAGGGTCGCCCAGTTTCAAACCTGAGCTCACGTAGTTATCCTCAGTGGTTCCTGATTGCCTCAAGGAAACACACGGGAGGAACAGGGCCCTTCCACGGAGGCACTTTTGGGCACAGGGACCTCTGCAGTCGATCTACAGGATAAGTATGCCAGTGCATTAGGTAGGCCTCAGTGACCAAGGCTCTCTGGCTCATGCTTAGCTGTCTTAAGTTTGCAAAACGTACTGTTCCTCAGGCTGGGCCCACAGCCTACCTTTCGCTTCTGTGGGAGTGCTGTCCGGAATCTCCTCCTGGAGCCAGTCTTCAGCACGGTGCCTATTGACACTGCAGTTCTCTTTCAGTCAAGGAGTCCGTTCGACAGTCAAAAAGAGTCTGCCCAGCGCTTCTTTCGTGAGGCTCTTGGACGACTGGGGCACTCAACCTAGTCAACCCAGAGAGCAGTACGTTGCCCTGGCTATGACTGTGAAGAGCTTTCTCCAGGGGCCTGTTTAGGTTACGTTTCCTCAGGAGCCAGGATCCGCCGTTCCGGCACGGAGAGAAGTCATCATGCGAAATTGTTGAACGAGCTCCTATCCTGTGTGCCCCCAGGAGCCTCGAAGAGTTAAGGCACTCCGTGGTGCAGTATGGCCTCATGCAAACCACTGCACGCCCAACTCCTCCGACGTGAAACACTGGAACTTACCTTGAGGCCTGAGGTCCCCTTTCGTTTGGCCAGAGCTGAACCGTGGGAGGAGTTCCTAGAAAGGTATTGCCAGCAGAGTTTTCGCTTTGGAGAACACGCAGCCTTGGCCCACAACGACATTCCTGCCGTGAAGAGACGTCGGGCCGCTAGTGCTGTTCAGGCAGCTTCGAAGCCAAGCGCAAGGCACCTCCAAAAGGGGAGAAAGCGTACTCTCCCATCCGCGTCCCACTCTCAAGCTGAATGACGCAGCATGTTTCTCGGAAGGTTCTGCCGAGCTATCTAGTGCAAGTGACATAGTGCCTGCCTCTGCTGAGAAAGATTTTGACGTGGGGATCCCTGGACATGCGAAAGATCGTTCCTCAGGTCGTTCAAAGTTTACGCTTTGGTGATTCTGGATGGTCCCGAAGATCCAGAATTGTCCCTCGGAAAACTGTCCTTTTTTTCTTTCTCCGGCTGGAAGTAAACATCTGGGAACCGACTGCCGTACGCAGACGTCCTGGGGGAGCCCCCTGGCTTCATTTGTGACGCACATTGGTGTTTCACAAAAGAGCCCAAATTCCTCCTTGGGGGCACACCAGCACGGAATGTAAGGCGGTTTAGAACTGCGTACGTTGAGGCCGTTGGAAGGCCGTTACAAACGAGAGCTTTCAAGCGAACAGGGCAGCGCTTCACCATTATCGTTGCACGTGCATGGAGCTTAACCAAACGAATGCATTTACTTCCTGAGGCTCAAACACAACAGAGGAATTGGAAGGCGTACAGTGCCCTTTGACAATTGTTGCAACCAACGTGAGTGAGTGCACTGTGTCTCGTGAAATAAATCCCTTACCCTGTTGAAGCATTCCCTTAACGCATGCTTCTTCGCTCCTATGGCACTCCGAGGTGTTCCTAACGGGGGAAATCTGGACTTTTACTTGAGGCCCGGGGGGGACTCACATTTCTTTTGTCGGCGAGCTCCAGAGTGCTCCTGCTGAAGCTCCCAGCCGGGAACTGAGAGCAGCAGGCCTCACACGAGTACACTCAGACTGCTTCCGTCACGAGTAAACTCAGACTTCTCATGTGAGGCCTTCAGAGAGCAAAGAGAAGGTGGGCGCGAGGACTGTGCTTCAGGCAGCTTATGACCCGCAACGGTCTCGTCGACCACGGAGGGGAATAAGGTTTGCCCAGGGTCGCCCAGTTTCAAACCTGAGCTCACGTAGTTATCCTCAGTGGTTCCTGATTGCCTCAAGGAAACACACGGGAGGAACAGGGCTTTTCCGTGGAGGCACTTTCGGGCACGGGGACCTCTGCATGGGATCTACTGGGTTAAGTATGCCAGTACCTTAAGTAGGCCTCAGTGACCAAGGTTCTCTGGCTCACGCCTAGCTGGGTTAAGTGTGCAAAACGTACTGTTCCTCAAGCTGGGCCCACAGCCTATCTTTCGCTTCTGTGAGAGTGCTGTCCCGAATCTCCTCCTGGAGCCAGTCGTCAGCACGGTGTCTATTGGCACCGCAGTTCTCTTTCACTCAAGGGGGCCGTTCGACTGGCAGGGAGGGTCTGCCCGGCGCTGCTTTTGCGAGGCTCTTTGACGACTGGAGCACTCAACGTAGGCAACCCAGAGAGCAGTACGTTGCCCTGGCTATGAATGTGAAGAGCTTTCTCCAGGGGCCCGTTTAAGGCTACGTTTCCTCAGAAGCCAGGATCCGCCGTTCCGGCACGGAGAGAAGTCATCATGCGAAAGAGGTGAACGATCTCCTATCCTGTGTGCCCCCAGGAGCATCGAAGAATTAAGGCCCTCTGAGGTGCAGTATGGCCTCATGGAAACCACTGTACACCCCACTCCCCCGATGTGAAGTAGTGGAACTTACCTTCAGGCCTGAGGTCCCCTTTCGTTTGGCCAGTGCTGAACATGTGGTGCAGTGAGAAAAGTTTCTAGAAAAGTATTGCCAGCACAATTTTCGCTTTAGAGAACACGCAGCCTTGGCCCACAACGACAATCCTGCCGTGAAGAGACGTCGGGCCGCTATTGCTCTTCAGGTAGCTTAGAAGCCAAGCGCAAGGCACCTCCAAACGGGGAGAAAGTGTACTCTCCCATCCGCGTCCCACTTTCAAGCTGAATGACGCAGCACGTTTCTCTGAAGCTTCTGCGGAGGTATCTAGTACAACTGAGACAGTGCCTGCCTCTGCTGAGAAAGGGTTCGAAGTGGGGATCGCTGGACATGCGAAAGAGTGTTCCCCAGGCCGTGCAAAGTTTAGGCTATGGTGATTCTGGATGGTCCCAAAGGTCCAGAATTGTCCCTGGGAAAGCTGTCCTTTTTCTCTTTCTCCCGCTGGATGTAAACATCTGGGAACCGACTGCGTACGCAGACGTCCTGGGGGAGCTCCCTGGTTACATTTGTGACGCACATTGGTGTTTCACAGAGGAGCCCAAATTCCTCCTTGCGGACACAGCAGCATGGAATGTAAGGCTGTTTAGAACTGCGGACCTTGAGGCCGTTGGAGAGCCGTACAGACGAGAGCTCTCAAGCTCTCAACAGGGAAGCGCTTCGCCATCATCGTGGCACGTGCATGGAGCTTATTCTAACGAATGCATTTACTTCCTGTGGCTCAAACACAACAGAGGAGTTGGAAGGCATACAGTGCCCTTTGACCGTTGTTACAACGAACGTGAGTGCACGGTGTCGCGTGAAATGAATCCCTTACACTGCTGAAGCATTCCGTTAACGCATGTTTCTTCGCTCCTATGGCACTCCGAGGTGTTCCTAACGGGGGAAATCTGGACTTATAATTGAGGCCGGGGGGGGTGGGGGGCTCACAATTCTTTTGTCGGCGAGCTCCAGAGTGCTCCTGCTGAAGCTCCCAGCCGGGAACTGAGAGCAGCAGGCCTCACACGAGTACACTCAGACTGCTTCCGTCACGAGTAAACTCAGACTTCTCATGTGAGGCTTTCAGAGAGCAAAGAGAAGGTGGGCGCGAGGACTGTGCTTCAGGCAGCTTATGACCCGCAACGGTCTCGTCGACCACGGAGGGGAATAAGGTTTGCCCAGGGTCGCCCAGTTTCAAACCTGAGCTCACGTAGTTATCCTCAGTGGTTCCTGATTGCCTCAAGGAAACACACGGGAGGAACAGGGCCCTTCCACGGAGGCACTTTTGGGCACAGGGACCTCTGCAGTCGATCTACAGGATAAGTATGCCAGTGCATTAGGTAGGCCTCAGTGACCAAGGCTCTCTGGCTCATGCTTAGCTGTCTTAAGTTTGCAAAACGTACTGTTCCTCAAGCTGGGCCCACAGCCTATCTTTCGCTTCTGTGAGAGTGCTGTCCCGAATCTCCTCCTGGAGCCAGTCGTCAGCACGGTGTCTATTGGCACCGCAGTTCTCTTTCACTCAAGGGGGCCGTTCGACTGGCAGGGAGGGTCTGCCCGGCGCTGCTTTTGCGAGGCTCTTTGACGACTGGAGCACTCAACGTAGGCAACCCAGAGAGCAGTACGTTGCCCTGGCTATGAATGTGAAGAGCTTTCTCCAGGGGCCCGTTTAAGGCTACGTTTCCTCAGAAGCCAGGATCCGCCGTTCCGGCACGGAGAGAAGTCATCATGCGAAAGAGGTGAACGATCTCCTATCCTGTGTGCCCCCAGGAGCATCGAAGAATTAAGGCCCTCTGAGGTGCAGTATGGCCTCATGGAAACCACTGTACACCCCACTCCCCCGATGTGAAGTAGTGGAACTTACCTTCAGGCCTGAGGTCCCCTTTCGTTTGGCCAGTGCTGAACATGTGGTGCAGTGAGAAAAGTTTCTAGAAAAGTATTGCCAGCACAATTTTCGCTTTAGAGAACACGCAGCCTTGGCCCACAACGACAATCCTGCCGTGAAGAGACGTCGGGCCGCTATTGCTCTTCAGGTAGCTTAGAAGCCAAGCGCAAGGCACCTCCAAACGGGGAGAAAGTGTACTCTCCCATCCGCGTCCCACTTTCAAGCTGAATGACGCAGCACGTTTCTCTGAAGCTTCTGCGGAGGTATCTAGTACAACTGAGAGAGTGCCTGCCTCTGCTGAGAAAGGGTTCGAAGTGGGGATCGCTGGACATGCGAAAGAGTGTTCCCCAGGCCGTGCAAAGTTTAGGCTATGGTGATTCTGGATGGTCCCAAAGGTCCAGAATTGTCCCTGGGAAAGCTGTCCTTTTTCTCTTTCTCCCGCTGGAAGTAAACATCTGGGAACCGACTGCCGTACGCAGACGTCCTGGGGGAGCCCCCTGGCTTCATTTGTGACGCACATTGGTGTTTCACAAAAGAGCCCAAATTCCTCCTTGGGGGCACACCAGCACGGAATGTAAGGCGGTTTAGAACTGCGTACGTTGAGGCCGTTGGAAGGCCGTTACAAACGAGAGCTTTCAAGCGAACAGGGCAGCGCTTCACCATTATCGTTGCACGTGCATGGAGCTTAACCAAACGAATGCATTTACTTCCTGAGGCTCAAACACAACAGAGGAATTGGAAGGCGTACAGTGCCCTTTGACAATTGTTGCAACCAACGTGAGTGAGTGCACTGTGTCTCGTGAAATAAATCCCTTACCCTGTTGAAGCATTCCCTTAACGCATGCTTCTTCGCTCCTATGGCACTCCGAGGTGTTCCTAACGGGGGAAATCTGGACTTTTACTTGAGGCCCGGGGGGGACTCACATTTCTTTTGTCGGCGAGCTCCAGAGTGCTCCTGCTGAAGCTCCCAGCCGGGAACTGAGAGCAGCAGGCCTCACACGAGTACACTCAGACTGCTTCCGTCACGAGTAAACTCAGACTTCTCATGTGAGGCCTTCAGAGAGCAAAGAGAAGGTGGGCGCGAGGACTGTGCTTCAGGCAGCTTATGACCCGCAACGGTCTCGTCGACCACGGAGGGGAATAAGGTTTGCCCAGGGTCGCCCAGTTTCAAACCTGAGCTCACGTAGTTATCCTCAGTGGTTCCTGATTGCCTCAAGGAAACACACGGGAGGAACAGGGCTTTTCCGTGGAGGCACTTTCGGGCACGGGGACCTCTGCATGGGATCTACTGGGTTAAGTATGCCAGTACCTTAAGTAGGCCTCAGTGACCAAGGTTCTCTGGCTCACGCCTAGCTGGGTTAAGTGTGCAAAACGTACTGTTCCTCAAGCTGGGCCCACAGCCTATCTTTCGCTTCTGTGAGAGTGCTGTCCCGAATCTCCTCCTGGAGCCAGTCGTCAGCACGGTGTCTATTGGCACCGCAGTTCTCTTTCACTCAAGGGGGCCGTTCGACTGGCAGGGAGGGTCTGCCCGGCGCTGCTTTTGCGAGGCTCTTTGACGACTGGAGCACTCAACGTAGGCAACCCAGAGAGCAGTACGTTGCCCTGGCTATGAATGTGAAGAGCTTTCTCCAGGGGCCCGTTTAAGGCTACGTTTCCTCAGAAGCCAGGATCCGCCATTCCGGCACGGAGAGAAGTCATCATGCGAAAGAGGTGAACGATCTCCTATCCTGTGTGCCCCCAGGAGCATCGAAGAATTAAGGCCCTCTGAGGTGCAGTATGGCCTCATGGAAACCACTGTACACCCCACTCCCCCGATGTGAAGTAGTGGAACTTACCTTCAGGCCTGAGGTCCCCTTTCGTTTGGCCAGTGCTGAACATGTGGTGCAGTGAGAAAAGTTTCTAGAAAAGTATTGCCAGCACAATTTTCGCTTTAGAGAACACGCAGCCTTGGCCCACAACGACAATCCTGCCGTGAAGAGACGTCGGGCCGCTATTGCTCTTCAGGTAGCTTAGAAGCCAAGCGCAAGGCACCTCCAAACGGGGAGAAAGTGTACTCTCCCATCCGCGTCCCACTTTCAAGCTGAATGACGCAGCACGTTTCTCTGAAACTTCTGCGGAGGTATCTAGTACAACTGAGAGAGTGCCTGCCTCTGCTGAGAAAGGGTTCGAAGTGGGGATCGCCTGACATGCGAAAGAGTGTTCCCCAGGCCGTGCAAAGTTTAGGCTATGGTGATTCTGGATGGTCCCAAAGGTCCAGAATTGTCCCTGGGAAAGCTGTCCTTTTTCTCTTTCTCCCGCTGGATGTAAACATCTGGGAACCGACTGCGTACGCAGACGTCCTGGGGGAGCTCCCTGGTTACATTTGTGACGCACATTGGTGTTTCACAGAGGAGCCCAAATTCCTCCTTGCGGACACAGCAGCATGGAATGTAAGGCTGTTTAGAACTGCGGACCTTGAGGCCGTTGGAGAGCCGTACAGACGAGAGCTCTCAAGCTCTCAACAGGGAAGCGCTTCGCCATCATCGTGGCACGTGCATGGAGCTTATTCTAACGAATGCATTTACTTCCTGTGGCTCAAACACAACAGAGGAGTTGGAAGGCATACAGTGCCCTTTGACCGTTGTTACAACGAACGTGAGTGCACGGTGTCGCGTGAAATGAATCCCTTACACTGCTGAAGCATTCCGTTAACGCATGTTTCTTCGCTCCTATGGCACTCCGAGGTGTTCCTAACGGGGGAACTCTGGACTTATAATTGAGGCCGGGGGGGGGTGGGGGGCTCACAATTCTTTTGTCGGCGAGCTCCAGAGTGCTCCTGCTGAAGCTCCCAGCCGGGAACTGAGAGCAGCAGGCCTCACACGAGTACACTCAGACTGCTTCCGTCACGAGTAAACTCAGACTTCTCATGTGAGGCCTTCAGAGAGCAAAGAGAAGGTGGGCGCGAGGACTGTGCTTCAGGCAGCTTATGACCCGCAACGGTCTCGTCGACCACGGAGGGGAATAAGGTTTGCCCAGGGTCGCCCAGTTTCAAACCTGAGCTCACGTAGTTATCCTCAGTGGTTCCTGATTGCCTCAAGGAAACACACGGGAGGAACAGGGCCCTTCCACGGAGGCACTTTTGGGCACAGGGACCTCTGCAGTCGATCTACAGGATAAGTATGCCAGTGCATTAGGTAGGCCTCAGTGACCAAGGCTCTCTGGCTCATGCTTAGCTGTCTTAAGTTTGCAAAACGTACTGTTCCTCAGGCTGGGCCCACAGCCTACCTTTCGCTTCTGTGGGAGTGCTGTCCGGAATCTCCTCCTGGAGCCAGTCTTCAGCACGGTGCCTATTGACACTGCAGTTCTCTTTCAGTCAAGGAGTCCGTTCGACAGTCAAAAAGAGTCTGCCCAGCGCTTCTTTCGTGAGGCTCTTGGACGACTGGGGCACTCAACCTAGTCAACCCAGAGAGCAGTACGTTGCCCTGGCTATGACTGTGAAGAGCTTTCTCCAGGGGCCTGTTTAGGTTACGTTTCCTCAGGAGCCAGGATCCGCCGTTCCGGCACGGAGAGAAGTCATCATGCGAAATTGTTGAACGAGCTCCTATCCTGTGTGCCCCCAGGAGCCTCGAAGAGTTAAGGCACTCCGTGGTGCAGTATGGCCTCATGCAAACCACTGCACGCCCAACTCCTCCGACGTGAAACACTGGAACTTACCTTGAGGCCTGAGGTCCCCTTTCGTTTGGCCAGAGCTGAACCGTGGGAGGAGTTCCTAGAAAGGTATTGCCAGCAGAGTTTTCGCTTTGGAGAACACGCAGCCTTGGCCCACAACGACATTCCTGCCGTGAAGAGACGTCGGGCCGCTAGTGCTGTTCAGGCAGCTTCGAAGCCAAGCGCAAGGCACCTCCAAAAGGGGAGAAAGCGTACTCTCCCATCCGCGTCCCACTCTCAAGCTGAATGACGCAGCATGTTTCTCGGAAGGTTCTGCCGAGCTATCTAGTGCAAGTGACATAGTGCCTGCCTCTGCTGAGAAAGATTTTGACGTGGGGATCCCTGGACATGCGAAAGATCGTTCCTCAGGTCGTTCAAAGTTTACGCTTTGGTGATTCTGGATGGTCCCGAAGATCCAGAATTGTCCCTCGGAAAACTGTCCTTTTTTTCTTTCTCCGGCTGGAAGTAAACATCTGGGAACCGACTGCCGTACGCAGACGTCCTGGGGGAGCCCCCTGGCTTCATTTGTGACGCACATTGGTGTTTCACAAAAGAGCCCAAATTCCTCCTTGGGGGCACACCAGCACGGAATGTAAGGCGGTTTAGAACTGCGTACGTTGAGGCCGTTGGAAGGCCGTTACAAACGAGAGCTTTCAAGCGAACAGGGCAGCGCTTCACCATTATCGTTGCACGTGCATGGAGCTTAACCAAACGAATGCATTTACTTCCTGAGGCTCAAACACAACAGAGGAATTGGAAGGCGTACAGTGCCCTTTGACAATTGTTGCAACCAACGTGAGTGAGTGCACTGTGTCTCGTGAAATAAATCCCTTACCCTGTTGAAGCATTCCCTTAACGCATGCTTCTTCGCTCCTATGGCACTCCGAGGTGTTCCTAACGGGGGAAATCTGGACTTTTACTTGAGGCCCGGGGGGGACTCACATTTCTTTTGTCGGCGAGCTCCAGAGTGCTCCTGCTGAAGCTCCCAGCCGGGAACTGAGAGCAGCAGGCCTCACACGAGTACACTCAGACTGCTTCCGTCACGAGTAAACTCAGACTTCTCATGTGAGGCCTTCAGAGAGCAAAGAGAAGGTGGGCGCGAGGACTGTGCTTCAGGCAGCTTATGACCCGCAACGGTCTCGTCGACCACGGAGGGGAATAAGGTTTGCCCAGGGTCGCCCAGTTTCAAACCTGAGCTCACGTAGTTATCCTCAGTGGTTCCTGATTGCCTCAAGGAAACACACGGGAGGAACAGGGCTTTTCCGTGGAGGCACTTTCGGGCACGGGGACCTCTGCATGGGATCTACTGGGTTAAGTATGCCAGTACCTTAAGTAGGCCTCAGTGACCAAGGTTCTCTGGCTCACGCCTAGCTGGGTTAAGTGTGCAAAACGTACTGTTCCTCAAGCTGGGCCCACAGCCTATCTTTCGCTTCTGTGAGAGTGCTGTCCCGAATCTCCTCCTGGAGCCAGTCGTCAGCACGGTGTCTATTGGCACCGCAGTTCTCTTTCACTCAAGGGGGCCGTTCGACTGGCAGGGAGGGTCTGCCCGGCGCTGCTTTTGCGAGGCTCTTTGACGACTGGAGCACTCAACGTAGGCAACCCAGAGAGCAGTACGTTGCCCTGGCTATGAATGTGAAGAGCTTTCTCCAGGGGCCCGTTTAAGGCTACGTTTCCTCAGAAGCCAGGATCCGCCGTTCCGGCACGGAGAGAAGTCATCATGCGAAAGAGGTGAACGATCTCCTATCCTGTGTGCCCCCAGGAGCATCGAAGAATTAAGGCCCTCTGAGGTGCAGTATGGCCTCATGGAAACCACTGTACACCCCACTCCCCCGATGTGAAGTAGTGGAACTTACCTTCAGGCCTGAGGTCCCCTTTCGTTTGGCCAGTGCTGAACATGTGGTGCAGTGAGAAAAGTTTCTAGAAAAGTATTGCCAGCACAATTTTCGCTTTAGAGAACACGCAGCCTTGGCCCACAACGACAATCCTGCCGTGAAGAGACGTCGGGCCGCTATTGCTCTTCAGGTAGCTTAGAAGCCAAGCGCAAGGCACCTCCAAACGGGGAGAAAGTGTACTCTCCCATCCGCGTCCCACTTTCAAGCTGAATGACGCAGCACGTTTCTCTGAAGCTTCTGCGGAGGTATCTAGTACAACTGAGACAGTGCCTGCCTCTGCTGAGAAAGGGTTCGAAGTGGGGATCGCTGGACATGCGAAAGAGTGTTCCCCAGGCCGTGCAAAGTTTAGGCTATAGTGATTCTGGATGGTCCCAAAGGTCCAGAATTGTCCCTGGGAAAGCTGTCCTTTTTCTCTTTCTCCCGCTGGATGTAAACATCTGGGAACCGACTGCGTACGCAGACGTCCTGGGGGAGCTCCCTGGTTACATTTGTGACGCACATTGGTGTTTCACAGAGGAGCCCAAATTCCTCCTTGCGGACACAGCAGCATGGAATGTAAGGCTGTTTAGAACTGCGGACCTTGAGGCCGTTGGAGAGCCGTACAGACGAGAGCTCTCAAGCTCTCAACAGGGAAGCGCTTCGCCATCATCGTGGCACGTGCATGGAGCTTATTCTAACGAATGCATTTACTTCCTGTGGCTCAAACACAACAGAGGAGTTGGAAGGCATACAGTGCCCTTTGACCGTTGTTACAACGAACGTGAGTGCACGGTGTCGCGTGAAATGAATCCCTTACACTGCTGAAGCATTCCGTTAACGCATGTTTCTTCGCTCCTATGGCACTCCGAGGTGTTCCTAACGGGGGAAATCTGGACTTATAATTGAGGCCGGGGGGGGTGGGGGGCTCACAATTCTTTTGTCGGCGAGCTCCAGAGTGCTCCTGCTGAAGCTCCCAGCCGGGAACTGAGAGCAGCAGGCCTCACACGAGTACACTCAGACTGCTTCCGTCACGAGTAAACTCAGACTTCTCATGTGAGGCTTTCAGAGAGCAAAGAGAAGGTGGGCGCGAGGACTGTGCTTCAGGCAGCTTATGACCCGCAACGGTCTCGTCGACCACGGAGGGGAATAAGGTTTGCCCAGGGTCGCCCAGTTTCAAACCTGAGCTCACGTAGTTATCCTCAGTGGTTCCTGATTGCCTCAAGGAAACACACGGGAGGAACAGGGCCCTTCCACGGAGGCACTTTTGGGCACAGGGACCTCTGCAGTCGATCTACAGGATAAGTATGCCAGTGCATTAGGTAGGCCTCAGTGACCAAGGCTCTCTGGCTCATGCTTAGCTGTCTTAAGTTTGCAAAACGTACTGTTCCTCAAGCTGGGCCCACAGCCTATCTTTCGCTTCTGTGAGAGTGCTGTCCCGAATCTCCTCCTGGAGCCAGTCGTCAGCACGGTGTCTATTGGCACCGCAGTTCTCTTTCACTCAAGGGGGCCGTTCGACTGGCAGGGAGGGTCTGCCCGGCGCTGCTTTTGCGAGGCTCTTTGACGACTGGAGCACTCAACGTAGGCAACCCAGAGAGCAGTACGTTGCCCTGGCTATGAATGTGAAGAGCTTTCTCCAGGGGCCCGTTTAAGGCTACGTTTCCTCAGAAGCCAGGATCCGCCGTTCCGGCACGGAGAGAAGTCATCATGCGAAAGAGGTGAACGATCTCCTATCCTGTGTGCCCCCAGGAGCATCGAAGAATTAAGGCCCTCTGAGGTGCAGTATGGCCTCATGGAAACCACTGTACACCCCACTCCCCCGATGTGAAGTAGTGGAACTTACCTTCAGGCCTGAGGTCCCCTTTCGTTTGGCCAGTGCTGAACATGTGGTGCAGTGAGAAAAGTTTCTAGAAAAGTATTGCCAGCACAATTTTCGCTTTAGAGAACACGCAGCCTTGGCCCACAACGACAATCCTGCCGTGAAGAGACGTCGGGCCGCTATTGCTCTTCAGGTAGCTTAGAAGCCAAGCGCAAGGCACCTCCAAACGGGGAGAAAGTGTACTCTCCCATCCGCGTCCCACTTTCAAGCTGAATGACGCAGCACGTTTCTCTGAAGCTTCTGCGGAGGTATCTAGTACAACTGAGAGAGTGCCTGCCTCTGCTGAGAAAGGGTTCGAAGTGGGGATCGCCTGACATGCGAAAGAGTGTTCCCCAGGCCGTGCAAAGTTTAGGCTATGGTGATTCTGGATGGTCCCAAAGGTCCAGAATTGTCCCTGGGAAAGCTGTCCTTTTTCTCTTTCTCCCGCTGGATGTAAACATCTGGGAACCGACTGCGTACGCAGACGTCCTGGGGGAGCTCCCTGGTTACATTTGTGACGCACATTGGTGTTTCACAGAG